>NW_010551224.1:535-4419 GCF_000687285.1 Phaethon lepturus | reverse complement strand
TGTCGCTTCAGCAGCTGGAAGCAGGGGGTGGGTCCCTCTCCCGTCGCTGTGGCTCATCCAGAGGGTGACTCAGTGTCACATCCAGAGCTGAGTCACCTTCTGCAGCGGCCTCTCCCTTCCTCTCCGGCCGCAGAGAGGGGCCCGTTGCTGCCGAGGCACCTGCGTCGGTGCCCGGCGACCCAGCAGAGCCCGCTCTGACCTGCCTGCAGCCTACCTGTGTGCCAGCTCTAGGGTACGTATGTAACCTGCGTGCGCTGCTGCCGCGAGGTAGGTGCGAGGAGAAACCTGTGTCTGCGTCCGTGCGTGCGCATGGGTGCGTGTAACTGCAGCTGTGGAAAATCAAGTACCTCCTATTCATATATCGCTGAGGTTTTTCTCGCTTCGGGTTCCGGCGGGGGGGAGGCAGTTTTTCAGCCTCTGACTGTAATTTCAGGTATTAATCTGTTTTATGACGCAGCCAATGAAGAAATGCTGGGAAAACTTGGGCTGAATTATCTAAATAAAAGAGGGGATGTCAAAATGAGGCAATTATATATGGGGATAGCTGCAGAGAGGTAGGTATAGAGGAAGAACAAAGTTTCTATGCTAAAATCACATTTCTTAGAGCCGAGTATGTATGCAGGTCTGCTAGCCAGAGCCGTGTGTACAGCTGTGTAGGCACTTGCATATGAACGTAGGACTGATTCCATAGACCTGAAGGCAAAATTTAGATTTTTCCTGGTACCATGACAAATGCGGAAAATAGAGGAGCGGGCAAACGTAAAGAAGAGAGACAATTAAGACAGTTCACGAATTTAAATCCTACAAAAGTTTTACTTATCCGGATATTGATTCTCTATTTAGTTACATTTGTATTAAGCTATGTCCTCCTCAGAGATGACTATACACCAAGTAATCAAAGGGAATGAAAAAATGTAAAGATGTGAGTAAATAATATGGAACTGTATGGTATTTAATCTTATTAATTGCTCTCTGTTGAACAGTGTGAACATTTCATTTTTGGTCAGACTTGTCTTCATGCATTATTTATCTGCAGCCTTTTGTATTTAAATGCCCATTCTGACCTGAGTCATTTCTCTATACTGGCAGAATTCTTCACGGGTAAATAAATGCATATTTCAGAATTTGTCACCTATCCTAACTTTGTCTTTCTGTTTTTGAAAATGCTTCAACTTTTAGCTGTCTTATTTCTAATTTTTGCCATGTGGTTGAAGAATTTTGCAGTTCTTGCAAGGACGTACCGCTCAGCATTTCTGTGTTGATTCGCCGGGTGAGTTGTTATCCCTTGAACCTAGGCAGTGGTGCAGAGAAATGCCAATTTGGAGAGGGGAGGGGAAATGCTTTGGATAAAATAGGAGAAGGCACAAATTCTGCCCCCATCCCAAAATGAGAATGAGTCGGAAGTTCAGTTCTGGCTGTGGAAATTTGCACAGGAGAGTTTATTTTATCATTACTCCAGTTTGCTTTGCGGACTGATCTTCAGCTTTGTCTAGTTTGGGACTTACCTGCCCAAATACAGAGGAAAGAGCTGACAGTTTCACCTCATTTTGGAGAGTCGGGGTGTTTAGGAGGGATTCAGGCAAACATCCCAGCTTTCCCGTCACTCAGATCAGACCTTTGACATTTTTTAATTTCTTCCATCATTACTTGTGGCCTCATAAAAAACCTGCTGAAATTTGTGGGAGTCTCAAGTGTTCCCTGGACCTTTCCTGCCAACATGTTGTTTGTTTTTCAGTCTCAGCTGTCAGTTTAAACAGAAAAAAACACTAAAAATGAAAACCACAAACAAACAACGATTTCCCTTTCCTTTTAGCCAATTGTTTGGGAAACTGTGAATTGTTTTAAATTGATACAGAAGTTCTGAATATCCATTGGTGTTGAATATCCTGGTGACCAATACCCCATTCATCCAAATACCTTATCTAACCACATATTTAATCAGCTAAGTTCCAGTGTCTCTCCAAATGAAATCCTTTCTTTTGCTGCCTTAGAGCATTTTAAGAAGAAATGATCTTTCCTTCTCTAATTAAAAGTGATTCTTTCATGGGAGGGACTCCAGTGGTCTTCTTAGAGACTGCCAAAATGCCATCGGTGTCCAGTCTGTGACTAAAAGAAATCCATGAATGCTGTAAAAAAAGTCATCCTTCCCGGTGTTTGAAATATAGTTGCCTGTTCATATTGAGGCAATAGGGATGTATCTGTATAACTGCCTATCTCTCTTGGTTTAAATGTCATTTTTACATAAAAGAACTTTCATTAGTGAATGTCATCCACACCTGTAAGAGGTAATATTTATAAAGGTGCCCCCTTTTTGTTGCCAGACTAGTTCATGTCACATGGTATTTTCATAGGTACAATGTTAATTCCTTCTGATTTTACTGAGAAAATTAAGTGCTGGAATTGCTTTTTGCCAGGCAAAAATGTTACACAGTGGAAAAAATAAAATAATCTCCCCTCTGCTCCTCTTGTTTCGTATCAAATTAAATAAATACCGTTCATACGTCACATTTCATTGATAATAACTATGATAATTAATGTTACGAACTTTTAACTAATATCCTTTTTTTCTTAATTTCTATTTAATGAACTGGAGTTGAAATACCTCTAAGATAAATAAGTGCTAGAACTGTAGCCCACAAACGGCAACTGGGTTGCCCGAACCTGCATGAGTTTGTCATCTGCCTAGAGCACAGTTTCCGTGCTTTGCGTTTTCTGTGCTGCAGCTCACAGCCCATCCCACTGGCTTTTAGGCACAGCAAGCACCTCTCATCTGTGGGTGTACAACAACGCAGGCAGCCCAGACGTTACAGACTGAAAGCACTACTGGACAAAGCCCCTTTTTTTGGGGGGTATATATATACAGGAGGTCAAAGATAATTCCTCCTGTTTTTTTGAAACAGAAACTTCAAACTTCTATGAACTCCAAAGCACTACACAATACTTGCCCACAGTAATGAAAGCAGAGGCATGTTGGTGAAAAATGAGGTCGAGGTGGATCACTCGTCCAATTTTGAAATCCCACGGCGCTTGCCATTGCCTTCCTGGGAGCCTGCGGCAACCGGCTAAAACCGTGGTAAGCTTTGCACCCCCGAAGTGGTTCAGTCCCCAGCAAGGAAGTGTGTGTTCTCCCATTAAGAGACTGCAAGTTATCTGAGGCTGTGCTACATGTTACATGATAAATCTATTTTCACAGGCCCGCTGCTCTGAACGAAAAATGGGAAAAGAGCTGGTTATGTGGGGTTTTTTTCTTCTTCCAGGTGTATAAATTTGGTATTTTTGATTGTCTGTTTCAAACTGGTATTTTGAAAACCGTCTTTAAGGAGACGGAAAATGATGTGAACACTTTTTTCTTTCCACATGACACTCCTGAACAAGAAGCAGCGCTCGAAGGCCCACTCGTCATCTGCTGCTACCTGCACATGTTGGTGAAAAATGAGGTCGAGGTGGATCGCTCGTCCAATTTTGAAATCCCACGGCACTTGCCATTGCCTTCCTGGGAGCCTGTGGCAACCGGCTAAAACTGTGGTAAGCTTTGCACCCCTATGTTGGTGAAAAATGAGGTCGAGGTGGATCGCTCGTCCAATTTTGAAATCCCACGGCACTTGCCATTGCCTTCCTGGGAGCCTGTGGCAACCGGCTAAAACTGTGGTAAGCTTTGCACCCCTGAAGTGGTTCAGTCCCCAGCAAGGAAGTGTGTGTTCTCCCATTAAGAGACTGCAAGTTATCTGAGGCTGTGCTACATGTTACATGATAAATCTATTTTCACAGGCCCGCTGCTCTGAACGAAAAATGGGAAAAGAGCTGGTTATGTGGGGTTTTTTTCTTCTTCCAGGTGTATAAATTTGGTATTTTTGATTGTCTGTTTCAAACTGGGATTTTGAAAA
>NW_010551224.1:0-346 GCF_000687285.1 Phaethon lepturus | reverse complement strand
AGCCGCCGTGGCAGAGGGACTGGCTGCGAGCGAAGAGCTGCCGGGCAACGTGAGCTGGGGCTGGCTGCAGGAGGGGGCTTCCCGATGCCATCTTAGCCCTTGGCACAGCAAGGGGTGCTCAGCCTCCTGCCGGGCTGGCCCCTTCCTCCCTCGCGCTCCCATTGCAGAAGGAACGACTGACTGACTTTCTGCAGGAACATCGGCTGACGATTTCAGGTTGCACATGTAGGCTTTAAAGGATCAGCAGCAAATTGTTTTATCGGGGCAGCGCTTTAAACCTCAGCCCCCGGCTGCGGCTCGGCAGGGCAACGCCGAGCAGCTCTGGACGAGGAAGCCCACCAGCTCG
>NW_010551223.1:10418-45502 GCF_000687285.1 Phaethon lepturus | reverse complement strand
ACACCCCCCCCTCTTCCTTTGACTTGTTCCTCTACTGTCTTCTGTTTGACATAAATGCAAGTCTGAAGTCTGAACTGAAGCTGTTTTCTACCTGTTTTATTTAAGGCAAGTAACTCTGTTCCGGATCTGAAGATAAGCATTTACTGCTCTTAAATTAATGTATTTTAATTTCCTGTGAAATAAGGCCTCTGTCCCTTATGCTTCCTTCTTTTCTCCCACCCTCATTCCTTAGGACTATACAAGAAAACATACAATCCAGAGCTGCAAACACTAGCCAACTGCTGCTGGTGGAGTGTGCAACCTACAGCATTTCTCTGTCTTTAAAGCTTCAGCATGGTGTCTCCCCTCTTACCAGTTCTTCCTTTGCATACACACATGCACACAAACTCTAGCTTTGAACATCTACTTCTCCTTTGAAACTGGACAGTAGGTGAAAAAATATTGGAGGAAAGAAGGTAGCAGCATAGAAGAGAACAAGCTGAAGGACTGATCTCAAACTTAGACTTTTATAGATCTGTTTTCTTCAAGAAAAGTAGAATATATTGTTGTTAAACACTAGTAATGATATTCATGAAACTCAAAACAAAATACGTGGCACTGGAATATATATATAGCGTTGAGCACTGTCAGGAACAACCAAGCTTGTCTGTCTGTTTTTTAAGAATTCTAAGCTTTAAAAAGTCAAAGCATAGGTTGATTTCTTAGCACAAATTGTATTGCTAAAGTTTGCCCAGAATACTCTCACTTAATTTAGTGTTCTGTTCTCAAGTATTCATACTTCATGGTGTCACTCTTTGGACTTTTTACTATTCTTGCTTTGACATCTTTTTAACTGATTTCAATCAACTGGGGGGAGGAGTATCAATACGGAGAATGCATTTCCCAGTCCAAGGTAACTGACTTCTTTTTCCTGCAGTATGTGCGTGGTTCTGATCCTGTACTAAAGCTGCTGGACGACAGTGGGAACATTGCAGAAGAACTGAGCATCCTCAAGTGGAATACAGATAGTGTGGAAGAATTTCTAAGTGAAAAATTAGAACGTCTATAAATCACTGCTTTCAGTCCTCTTTCCTTTTCATGTCTTGTCATGGTAATCTTCTCAGATGTGGTGTGCTACAGTTGAAAAAACATTCCAGCTTCTATATTAATTTTAAAATATCTGTTGTGCTGCACTAAACATCTTGTAATTGGAAGGGGAAGCTTCAGCACACATCTGAAATTGACAAACAGAATGGCTTGTCTTAATATATTTTAGCTCCTAATGCATTTATCACTAACAAAATGCTTTGTTTCAAAGTTAATTATTCAAATATCAATTTGTTATAATTGGACCTGTTTTTACAAATGCTCTTAAAACTGAAGAGCTTCAAATAATTGAAATAATTACCATACTTTTTGTCTGCTGCTGTTTGTAAGAAAGTCAGAACCAAATTCAGCGTACTATCTCCCAAAGAAGCTTGACTGCTAATGCCCTCTTTTTTTGTATCTAAACTGTCCTTTTTATAGAAGCATTGTTTACAGCGAGTATCTAGTTCACAGATTTTGAAGCTGATGGAGGAACTCATGTTCTGGTACAGTGAAACATTTAGTAAGTACACTTTAGTGAAGACTACATAGAAAACCTCTGAGGTGTATGGAAGTCAGATGTCAGGTGTGCTTTACATTGTGTTTTGCTTCAGAAAACATGAGATTTAAGTATTGAAAAACCTTTCCTTCTAACTTTCACAAGTTTATTGGAAGCCTGTTAAAAGAATTTATAAACTGTTCTTTTAAAATGTATATTTTTCTTTCTCAGTTGAAATTTATGTGAACAGGGAATATAGACAGTATGTTTGGTAATGAGTCAAATTTTTTCCACTTAGAGTGAATAAATATGGTAAGCAAGAATAATGTGTTTTTTTTTCCTGAAGTCTAATTAGCAAATAAGTCTTCTCTTTAACTACTTCATGCACACCAGTTTTTGGTTGGATGGGTGTTATGCTATGGCCTGAATTGGTACTCAGTTTTTATCTTTGTATATAATTTTATATCTCAAGAAATTTCTCTGCAACTTACAGATTTTATTCCCAACTTTTGAGAAGAAATCATCAGCTTCATAGCAGAACAGTAAACTTGGGACTGAGGCCACACTAAATTAATCAGAAGTAATACACTATGGTGATTCTTTAGTCATTCTTTATTCCTGAAGTATTCTTATAAACTCTTAGAAGGTGCATACAGCTCAGTCACATGATGTGATCCTCATCATTCTCTCTCTTATTCTATGCCTTTCACCCCTGTCCTTGTAAAACATGTTCCTCATGTCCCAGATGACTTGATGTGGGCCAGTTACAATAGTGGTCACCACTGTCTTAGAGAAATATGAACTCTACAGGAAAAGCACAAATCTTTGCAGCTTGTGGTAACTTATGAGTCAAACATGCATTTGTTCTTGGGACATGTGGCATGACAACCAAGTATTTTGGTAGTAAAAATATGCTGCCATCCACTGGTCTTTTACTATACTGACTATATCCCATACTTCCCATTCCTGGGTTTGCCAACCAGGGATTTCAGTTTCTGTGTTGATGATTTATTGTGCTGTTTTAGCAGAATATTTTAACCTTGTCCTTCTCCCTGGCCTTAGGTCCTCCTTACCACTCAATGGAGATATTTTTTGATTCATTTGCTATTTACCAAATATTTTTCCTTGCTTCTCTCTCAGTATTTCCTTCCTCTTCCTCCTCCTCTGCCTCCTTAACATGATAACCAGTGGGTTTCTGACCTTCAACCTCCATTTTTCTTTCCATGTCTTCCTACTGCCAGATCACTACTTCCCTCCACAAACAACTTCTTCTAAGGCCAGGTCCTTCACTGCTGCTCTTGCTTGTCTTTCACTGAAGCAAGGAACTCACTCTTGTACCAGGAGAGAACCATCCCATAGTGGAGGAGGATGACAGGCCAAAGAATTTCTTGTCCAGCATAATTGGCTTTTATGACTGCAGTCACAATACTGTTTCTGCAGCCTCTGACCTTTCCCAGTACTGGTTGTCACTTATTTTCATCAAGATGACTGGAAATTATCTTTTCTCCCAGTTTTCCTCCTAGGTTCCTGATTTCCTGATTTGTTTTCCACATACTATTCTTGCCTTGTAATACAGATATTTATTCTCTTAGTTTAAAAGCACGTACATGGTCCATACATGTATTTCTCTATATATAGGAACATGCTGAGTGTCTTCCATGACTCTGTTACAGAGCTGCTGAGCCCTGAACCTACTTGATCTGTTATTCTATAGCAGAAGCTTAATTACCTATGCTTCTTGACCTGTTGACTGTTCCCCATGCTGTTCTTGAAGTGTCAAATTCATACTATCCTTGCTTTATTCTTTCTCATTCTACTCTTTGGATGATATTCAGGTTCTTAGCTCTACAGACATGTGCTAGGAACACTTAACATTCTGGTAAAAATGAGCTGGGCTTTGTGCTAAAAGAGGCAGTTGGAGTGGGGAATCATTTCTTTTGGAAATTCTTAAGTTTCTATTTATCAGTGTGGGGTGTTTTTTCTTCCAGTTTGCAGCTGTGAAAGTTCATAGAGCTCAAAAGGTTATTTTGGCTTGTGGCAATTAACTACACAAAATACAAGGTTTAAAGCACCTGTTTAAAAAGGAAGTGATTCATTTTTACTTATAGCCATAAGCACCCAGTAGTTCATGAAAGGCATTCACAAAGATTTATGTAAGAATTATTTAGTCTTATATAATGCTCTTGTTTTGCCAAATCTTGAGACAGTTAATGAAAGGAAGAATAAAAGCAGCAAGCATGCATGGCTGAGTAGAAACATGAAGTGTCCATCTAGCCCTACTATCTGTCTAGAAGGGGGAAAAAAAAAGGCAACTCATCTTGCAGGAGAGTATAAGTGCTTCAAAAAAACAAGAGGGTTGTACATTCCCTTTTCTACATACAATGATGAATTTGAAGCATAGTGTACAAGTTACTTGGAAGGGAGGGTACCTGCTTAGTCATAGATTCCTGTAGTGTGAACCAGAACAAAATTATTACAGGAGGCAAAAATCTGTTTCAGAGCTAAAAGAAACCTTCCAGCAGACATAAAAATCATGGAAAGAAAGTAAGTATTCAGCTTGGTCTTTGTTTTATTGTTTCATCACATAGAACAAGAACAGATTGCCAACCTAATGTAATGGCACTATGTGTGTTTAGAAACCTGGGCTCCTCTTGAGAATGTAACTTTTTTTGAACCTGAGCTTTCAGAAGCAAAGTAAATCTTTTGATGTTGTTCTTCAGCCAGGGAGATTAGACCCCCTTCTCTCCCCCCTAAAAAAAAAAAAAAAATAAAATAAAAAGCAAAAGAAAAGTTATATTGTCTTTGTACTTGTTAGCATAGAAGCTGGATTTTTAGAGCTGCATTAGAACTTTTCTACATTCTGCCCATAAAGGCAAACAGGCTCAAATCTAAAGACATAGTTTCAGGAGTGCATTGCAAGGAACGATAGAATTTGCTGGTTCTTGCAGTGTGTAAGAAAGGTTAAACAAAGCACAATTTTCTTTGCTAGGGATGCTTTGACCACTTAAAGTAAATGGACATTGAACTTTGTCAAGTGTGCCTGAGAAGGGTCCATCAAATGCTAAAATGCAGAGTATTTATATCAAAAGCAGCTAAAGTAAACACCATCTTCTGAATTTTTTTCTTTAAATTTTTAACTGTTAAGGCCCAACCCAATTACTTTAAAACAAATTTGCTGTCATGTGTAAGAGGAAGAGCCCAAGGGACAAGATGGCCGTAGAGACAAAGAACAGCCTGCTGATATGTTATTGAACACCTGTGGTTCAGAACACCAGCTTCCCTCCCAAATGCACTCTTGTAAAAAGTCTTAAGCAGAGGGTAGCTGGAGAATTATTTTCAGTAATTTTTTTCCTTATCACTTGTCATAAAGGATAGATGGAAGGAAACACATTATGAAATTACTCACCTAGTGGGCTCAGACAGGAGACAAACTACAGTAGCAGTCAAGAGTATTCTTGCATTTATTGATTTAAATAGGAACTATGGCACCAGGTGACCACAGAATGTCTCAAAGAGTAGTTGATTATCTGTTACATTCTGAAATGGATTCCTGATGCTGAACAAGGCCTGTCAGCTTTGTCACTGTCTGAGAAGCAAGGTATCCAACTACATGTTTCAGTTGCATCTTTGTAGACAGACATCCTTACGTGGAGCAGCACTTGTGTCCACTGACATACAAGTTAAAGCTTCTAAACACTGAGAAATGAAGCATGTCTCTCAACACTTCCCACTTTTAAGGCAACTAAGATCAAAAGAGTTGACCATGATTTACTCTCGCATCAAACATAGTGCATCTGGCTTCCTCTCAGGCTGTGTTGTCAAGCATATTTGTTTCAAAGCACTTGCAGCAATGCAGTGGTCCCAGATGACCTCGACAGCTGAATGCATAAGCATCAAGTAGACAGTGGTGACCCACGTACCTTCATGTGGGTATTCCTACCTGTAATTGTTTTCCTTGAAAATACACACCACACATATTCTGCAGGGGCCCAGTATAAAGCTGTATTAATGATACATTAATTGTGCATCTTTTGGAAGTTTCTAGCAATATTAGTATTTAGAGTATATATATACTCTAAGATACTAGTATGTTTATATAGTCTACATATATTATCTTAGAGTATATATCAGAGTTGCCAAGCACACATAATGCAAGTTTGAACCACATCTTTGCTACAACGTGCTGCAGTTGTGCCTGCAGTACTGCTGCTTTGTTGCCCTGAGGATTACCTGTTCACTGCTTCCAGATGGAGATTTAAGATCAGGTCACTTGACTAGTCATAAAGTTATATCTTTAGGTCCTTATCCACTTCTGGAATACAAAGATACTCTGCTCTGAACATCTCCCAAAAGTGACAGCAAATAAAAGAACGTATTAGAAGTGGAGGGGAGGGGAAAACAATTCTGCTGCTTTTTTTTTTTTTCACTTTTTAACAGTGTTTTATATTTAGTAGGAACAAGGGTGTAAACTGAAGGCAGCAGGACAGTAACAACTGAGGAGTAATTTGAGTAAGATTTAAGTTTTTTCCTAGAAATCAATGGGTAGTACAAAGCCATGTAGTATTTTTGCATAAATAACTCAGGGTTTTGACCTCAATAAAACAGCAAAGATTTGTACACAAAGCACCTTAGTTTCTTGGTTTAAAAGCCATGCTTAATTTACTGCTATATTAATTACATAGGCTTTCAACAAGTTATTCTTCTAGAGAAAAGTAGTTGTATGTTCATGTGCCATACAAAATACATCACAAAAAAATAAGGGTCAACAATCAAACTAGCAGAATCGAACTCCAGAGGCTGGGATACTTCTGCTTTGTCTTCATTTTAAGTAAGCGCCTGATTTACTCACCAGCAGCAGGAAAGCAATCACTCTAGTGAGTCAACATCGTAACAGCACAGTATGAGAGTTGTTCAGTTCTCTCTATTCTTCGCAAGATTTTACTGTTGTGAAATCCCACTATAAGTCATGCTGGATGGAACAGGAAGGAGTAAATCAGTCTTACTGTAAAACCACAAATTCATCTAAGAATATATTCCCTAGTTTTATGTATAATGGAAATCCTCAGATGTGGCTTTGTTGGTATTTGATATATAGGAATAACCAGATAATGGATTTACAGTGTAGAAGCCTTAACATTTCCAAAATTATTCACTAGAGCACTTCCACAACTAGACCTTCTCAGCCAGCATCCAGCACTGCAGTACAGTACATGGAGCTGGGAATACATCCCCTTGGGGCTGAGTGCACCAAGCACAAAAGAAATCGTTTGTGAAGTTGCCAGCAAAGACCACGTTCACGGGCAAGAACAGGGGAAAGAGACATTCTACAGCATTTGCCTACCTACCAGGTAGGCAGGGCCCAAGCAGATGCCTGGTTAAGAAGGGCATAAAAGAATACTTCATCATTCTGTTTAGAAAGCCGTATGTGGGAAGGTAATCTACATGGTATATCTCAGTAACTGTAGAAAAGGGTTCCACAAGGACGGCTGACAGCAGCAGAACCTGCATGCCAGGGTGCAACAACTATCTGGGAGTCCCACTAAACAAGAAGGAAGCAGGAAGACATTGGGACTACACAGTTTTCTGGCTTAGAGCAGCGTAAGAGTCTCTCCCAGGTAATTTCAATTGGTCTCCAAAAACAAAATCAGGAGTATGGATGGGTGAAACTTTATCAGAAGAGAATCTCCGTGGTACCTAAAAATGGAAGACCTGTAAGGGGACCTCTGGCTTTTGTTTTCTGTCAGGTATAAACTTGAAGGTCAACTCCAAATTTTTCCTTAAAATACTTTTAGGTGCATCCCTCAGTAATTTTAATACCATTATTTGCAAGTCTTCTATCCTGAAAAGACACTGGAAGGTGTTCTCTTGACAATGATCTTTTGAGGTTATTTCAGTGGAACAATGGCTTAAACCATGGACTAAAGCATTCCTCACCTTAAATATGGTCAGAGAAACATTTCCACTTTCCTCTGTTGTAGGATGGATGTAATTTTAAGGCAGGATGTCTATCAAACCTACCTGTAGGCTACAGTTCCTGACTAGGCTGCAAGTTGCATGGGCGAACACAGATTTTTGGTGCAGGAGGATAAGCAGAGAACATGATAATTCATTTTTTACCCTGCTTTTTCCCCCCTGCAATCAATGACTTGGTTTCCCCAATGTTACCCTACATTTTAGCCTACCTGAACCAGTTCTGGAAAGCACTGATCTTCGATAAGGAGAGGTCTTGAGAAGAGACCGACACAGCTTTAACTGTCTAGGTGGCTCATGGTGAAACCCCTCAGAGCCTCTGTACTCGGTGCAGCCAGGCCCCAACCTGCAGTTTCCACTCAGACTGTATGACTGTCCGTGCTGACAGCTTGTTCTTTCCCCTCCTGAGCCTGACAGAGCAGAGCTGTAATAAGGTGACAAACCGCAGCTTCCCTGCACTCCCAGCAGTGAGGAAACACCCGCGTTCACGCTCCAGTGTTAGTCAGCCATGCATGCCCCAACCTAAGCGGCAGTGTCTCCAGAGGGAAGTCTCGCTAATGCTTTTATTAGATTATCTGCATCAGTCACAGAGTATCTAGTTTTATGACTTTTCACTTCTGAACACCGCCACCCCCCACGTGTCCCTGGGAGCCCGGCCAGCCTTTCCTCACGCGGGGCGCTCGGCTCCCCTGCGGAGGGTCATCGCACGCAGCGAGTCCCCACGGGGAGCGGCCAAGTGCCACCTTTGTCTTGCAGAAAGGTCGCTGAAGGGACTGTGACAAAGAAGATCCATAATCTTCATTTTCCCCGTTGTGTGGAACAGGCAGAGTCACGTCACCGGCTGTGGAACAGCCTCCCTGTGACCTCCCGACTCGGCCTGGACCTCTGCTGTCCACAGCAGCCCTCACGGGAGCCTGCACTGGTACCCCATTCCTGTCACACCAGAGGCCACGGCCCGTCAGAACAGCAAATCTGGAGAAACTAAATCAAAGCACAGCTTTTACTTCTTAATCCTGGCTGCAAAGATTCGGGATTTCATGAAGAAAAGCAAGGCAGCTGTCACTGGCCCTCAAACAGATTTGCCAGGCCAAGAAGTAAGCCTTACAGATGATTTCTGCACCACTGGAACAAAAGGCGGATCCCGCCATCAGGGAAAACACATATTGCTATGAAACAAATATTAGAGGACATTTGATGCCCACATGAAGAGGACTGTGTATATACAAAGGGAGAGAGCGACTTTTATCTGCACTCTTAGCAGCATTGCAGCCCCACTGCAGGCTGCCTGGCGCCATCTTGGCTGCCCTCACTCCTGGCCGGCAGCACTGACCACCAAAGGGGACTGGTCTCCACAGCAACAGGACAGGGATTCATGTCAGGCCGACATTGACGTGTTTTCCTGAGGTGATCTCAGAGACAGAATCATGTAAGGAAGCAGGTGTAAGAGTAGCCTTTTCTTACTTTATTTCTTCTAAATAGAAAAAGGTAGGTACAAAGGGACATTCAGTTTGCCTGTCTTAAGCTTCAGAGCCGTGCCCAGCTTCAGCCTTAGTCAGCTGCAGCCTCCCCAGCTCACCCTTTTCCTAGTTTACTGACAGACTCTTCACTGCAAAACTATTTTATTATTTACTGTCAGTTATCATCGTAACAGCTGGAGATTGCCATAAATTATTTCTGTGAAAGTGAAACTCATCCCTTAGCCTAACATGAGCATTGTTGCTGTTCACCATTCGTGCACGTACAAGCACTGGAAAGCCACAAAATTTAATAATACAATACTAGGAGCATTTGTTCCCCCATTTCTTGCCTTTTCTGGGACAGGGCCCCAGCCGGGTCCCAGGATGGGAGCATGGTGAGAAGGATGGAGCCTGCTCTCTGCCACCTGCTGCTTAGTAACCCCAGGCAGGGCCATGGCTCTGCGAGCGCTCTCCCCCACACAGGTTTCGTGAGCCTGGGTTTCTTTGGTTTTAAGTTAAGATACACAAAATCATATCCCTCCTCCTTTTTAACAGATAATTCTTCCTATAAAATGTACTCGCAAGGAACATCACTTACTTACACACTGAATCTGTATTCAGTGGATAAATTTTACCCCAGTTTAATTTTGTATCTTTGCTTACACAATCAGAGGGACAGCGTCACTTCATCATCAATTCACCCCAAGTTGAGCATTAACAGTGTAAACCAGGGATGGAGAAAAGGGCAGTTTTGACCATGAAGATCACACCTGCATGACAGATACCAAGTCTGCATTGGAGCAGCACGGTTACAGCAGTCTTGCATGGGTTACTTGTCATAACGGCAGCGTTAGTGTATAAACTCTGTGTTGAAACAGGCTACTGAAACAGCCACTGAAAAAGTCTCTGGATTAATTACTGTGGCAGAGTCAACAGTTTTCATGTGATCTAAAGTTCACCATCCAGGTAAGAATCGCTGTCATTAGCAGATAAATTCTATATGTAGAAAGGTGCATATGTGAATGGTCCTGCAGTGAAGTGTCTGAGCGACAACTTGCCTTTTACCAACCTCCACTTGTTCAGGCACCAAGCAACACCCAGAAACCTCACCCTGTGGACAAAGAGCCTTCCATGGGACAGAGCCTGTCAGTGTAACTCTAACGGGTCTTCTTGTTGACATAGGAGCACAGTATGAAAATGCTGGCATGCTAAGTGGTTTTTAAAGTGCATTAGTCATGGTAATTGTCTCAGAGGAGAAGGGAGACTGTTTGCTTACGTGTTGAATGCCAGTGCTTGTGAGACAAGCAAAAATTGTGATCTTGCTTAAAGTGGTATCATATCAAAAATAACTTAAAAGCTCCAGTAAAAACCTTCATCTAAGTTCAGAAAGCTGTGAGACTTTCTGAAGAGAGTTTTCACTGTTCTTTGGTGCCACTGACTACCTCTGTCTACAGTAGCATGGCACAGAGGGAGAGGACTACAGGGCAAGAGCTGGTGCTCAGAATCCAACATTACATGATGGCACATTCCAGGTGTGCTCCAAGGAAACATCTCTCACTTTCATTTCACATTAAAGAAATCTAGACCACATACTCTTAAGACCACAATGACGTGAACCAAAACACACTAAGCAACTAAAAGGTTCACAGCGAAAGCACTCTCCCATTGTGAACCAAAACACATATGCAGACAATCAGACTGCGTCCCTTCCCAACTCCCCAGTCCAAGTCCCCTTCCTCTGAACACAGCCATCTGACAGAGAACAGCACCTGATCCCTGCAGATACACATTTAAGGATAAACATTGTCACCATTGTTCATGATCCTACTGTGTGGTTTTAAAAATTATATTTAGCACATTTGTTACACTGATTTTTGCTGCAGAATTGATACAATGACAACTACAGTAATCACCATTGAGACAGAATTGTCATTTGGCAGCAGTGCCAGAGTGGGCTAAAATGACACTGTTCTCCACTTCTTTTTCCAAATGGTTAGTGCTGCAAAGCAGCTAGCATTTGATTCCATCTAGCAAAGACCTTAAAAATATACATAATCTGAATGTACAAACCATCCCACTCGTATAGGCACGTTTAAAAAGTTCACTGGACTCAGACTCATAAGTATGCTATACCCTGCAAGTGCAAGAACAGAAACATCAGCATTTTTTAAAAATAGAGTGAATAAAGGTTAGATTCAAAATATGCAGGATTTTGCATAAGCTGAGCGCAGTTCAGTGGAACACAGAAACTAATGCCACTGGCTCTGGTCCTCTGTGGTCAGAGAAGCAATAGCCTAAAGGGGTTGTTGAGAGAAAAAGTAACTGGAAATGTCTAGTCTAGGAAGAGCTACCATCTATACAAATATCACATACATGGTGACTGAAGTCTCCAGAATTACATGAAACTACCTGCACACCTGCTTAATATCCATCTGGCACCAAAACTTAAATACCTCTCCAGTCAAATTCTACAATGCTTTAAAGACAGTAAGCTAGCAGTCTAGCCCACTGCACCCTATGCATGAACTCACATTCAATCAGACTCCCTTCATTCCTAATCTTAACCAGTTACCATATTTATTCTGTCAGCCATTCCATGCCAAATTTAGCTGAACACTATTTATCCTTAAGCATGTCTTAAATTAAAAATTTTTTAAAAAGTGTGTAATCTACATACTTTTTTATAGGATTAACACAATTACCAAAAAGCTTTATGTTCCTCCCTTGTTACCACACAGTTCTCCAAGCCTCTCAGCATACTAGCAAACACATGCTACCTAATGACTCCAACTGGGATTGCAACTGGAACCACAGGGTTTCCACTGGACACTGACAGGTGGAGTTTGGATTTTGGTTCCCTAATCATTCCTCACCATCCGTAGCCCTACAACCTCTTACCTTCTTGCTCAGCAATAATGGCAGGGTTTGAGCCTGTCTGGGAAGCTGAAGGGAGAAAGAATCTGCACTTCCAAGAAGCCATCTCCTGCAGCAACAAAATGGCACAGAGAAACTTCAGACTCCAGCAGTACAGCAAGGGAGCAGGTCTGGTAGAGGCAGAACCCAGCCCGCCTTTTGGTTCCTGTCGTTCACAGCAGCAAACTGAAGTGCTACCAGCTGTGTGAGCTCAGTCAAGCACGACTTGGAAAAGCCTCAGGGTAGCCATGGTAACTTGTAGATCTTCACCTGATGCACTAGAGTCACTGTATACAGCTTTTGAGAGAAATATTCTTGTCTCTGGAAGTATCTTAATATTAAAATCTACAGAGCTAAAAAAGCTAGAAAGCTTTGAATTGACAGGAAAAAAAAAAAAGTCCCTATTGACACTAGCAGTTATTCTATTAGCATAACAGCATTATGTCTGTTCTGACCTTCTCACAACTGGTGCTGAAGCATTTTTTTTCTTTCTAAACAGGCTGTCCAAGAACCAAAGCAACAGAGCAAAATGAAAGTTTGCGAAAATGATAAAAACAATGTCAGGGTCTCCTTTCAGGACAACTGAGAATGAATTCAATCTAAAGTATTTTTTTCCCCTCTTGCTATCAATACAAAATGTGAGCACAGCCCTTGAGAGGTCATCTCTGAGCCAGCCTTTAGAGGAGGATATGACTAAGGCACAAGCCATCAGTAGACTCAATCACCGTATTACCAAGACAACATGGACGAATTATCCCCCATTTCTGTGCTACAGTTTCTCCCAGGTAAACAGAGACAATGACACTCACCTTTGTAAAGGAAATTTATGATCAGCAATATGGAGAAATTACACTGAAAACGTTAATAGTTTCTCTGCCGAGGGAACAAGTTTAGAAACCTAGAAACTCCCTTAGATGCTTAATATCCTCAATGAAGAAACACCAATGCTATTTTCACTGGATGGCGTGTATGGATTGATGTGGGAAATGTGAAATTAAGCCTCAGTAGCATTGGCCTTTCCTTTTTCCAAAGATGCATAAAACATAACTCCCTAAAGTCTCCAAAAAGGGGATTTCAACATTCCAAAAACGTCTAATATACAAAAGAACCCCTATTTGTGAGACTCCTGATGTATATCAACATCACTGTTAAGTTTCTAGAATTAAAAGTAATTTAACTCAGAGAAGTAGAATTGGAAGATTTCTGGTTTCAAATGTTTCTCCTTTCGAAGAAGCAATTTCCTAGCTCATTATTCCAATTCCAGTACTTTTGCTTCTGCCTATAACTGTGTAAAGACATTTTAAAGCTTTAATTCATTCTGCAATTCTAAATAGCTTCCCTTAATCGCTCATGTCAAACACCTATTTCACATTTTTTAAAAATTTATAAAACAATTCTGTGCTGTCAGGAGGAAAAAATTTCTTAGCATTCAGATTATTAACTGCATGCAAGCTCCCCAGGCTAATGTGTTTCCTATCGTTCACTTCTGGCAGGAAACTATTTATAAAAGGTAATAACATTCATACAGTAATTTAGTGTTTGCATTCGTGGTACATTTTCTTGCCATTCCCTCAGCTAAGGTACAGAATTCACCAAGCTACCCAATTTCTTTGGAGGGGTCTCTCACTGCCAGATTCCATGCTGAATGCTCCATGTCACTGAACAATGGTAAGGGCAGTAGCACAGAAGATGACTTGAGGTTGTGTCTGTCAGCTGGACTATGTCTTCGCATTTTGACCCAAAACAAATTCACATGGCTAACTGTAACTAACAAGCTTGCAATGTACTGCCTTGTACTTCCATTACTAGCGGTGCAATTACAGGCCATTATATCAGAACATACCTAGTTAGGAATTCTACTTTAGAAAAAGGGAAATGGATCAGGATTGCGCTGAAGGCCAAGTTTAGCAACAATTCTCAGCAATTCATAAATTTTTAAGGTGAATGAAATGGAGAAAAAAAATGGTTTCATGCAGGTCTGAGATATGGGGATTCACCTCTAGTCTCACAGGACTCAGTAGACCTTGACCCTAAATCAATATATACATTTGGCAGTCCATGGAAAATAACACAGCCTAATTCTGCAATCCTTGTTCAGAGAGCACTTGTAACCATAGTGTCAGAAAGAGAGTGACTAACTTCTCATCACCTCTTATAGGAACAAACATCATCTACTAACTCTCACAGGAGTTTTTGTTAAACAAGATTCTGGGACTTAGTTTATTTACAGCTGATGGGGTTTTGAAAACCCTACTTCCTTTTCCAGAAGTATTTATTTCAGACCAAATGACTACCTGACCCTCTAAAAGACATTTTGATATGGCATAAAGGAAGCCACAAACATATTATCATCAACTACTAACTAGACATTTAAACAGTAAATCCTTTTGCTCTAATGTGGAGTTGCATGGCTAGGTGGAGACATTCCACAAATTCTGAAAGATGGATTAAAAGGTACCAGGTTACGCTGCAGAATTTCACAGGGCTTCACTACCTTCCACCAACAATTTCAGTCTCCATTTTTGGGGAACTGAAACTCTGTTTCCCTTTACGCTCAAGTATTTTGTGCTGAATACAAATGGGAATATTTTTGCCTGTTCCTTCCAGGTGGAAGCATAAAAATTACTAATGGGACTCCTGACAGAAATTTGCATCAGATAAGTAATGCAGCGTCTTTTGAATGGAGAACTTTGTTTCATAAGCCTTTTGTATTTGTGGGTTGTCAGGAGTGCTGTTCTGTGTAAAACATTGAAATGGCAAATTCCCGGGGCTTTTAAAATGAAAACAAAGAAGCAGCAGTCCGTTGCTGTTCCCATACAATTTCACAGTACTGCAGTACCTGGCTTAAACCCCAGACCAATGATCTATTTCACAGCGTCAGTTTTTGAGCCCTCCCAGCTTTCAAGGTAGGATGCACAGTTCAGCTGTTGCAATCGATGCTGATGGTATTATGTGGACACCAGTACTAAAATTCTTTACAGTGAATAACAGTTTTGATTCTGAAATCCCAGACAAGGTGTTTGCACAGTAGACATAGCCAGCATAAGTCCTAATAAGTTTTATATTTGTTCTTACGTTTCCAAATTGCAATACATTCTTGGTGTGTTCTATCATTCAGGAAGCCCATGCCAGGTCCTTGTAAAAATCTGAAGCACCCATATCTTCACTGTACAAAATACAGATGAGGCCAGTCCTGCCCAGTTTGCTTTCCTAAGTCATCATATATAAATTCCCTGGCTATGATGCTACATGCATGAGTAAAGATCAGGCCTACCACAGTTAGACTATCAGTGAGCTACCAGACCAGTTCAGCTCTCACCAAAGCTGACAGGAGTCCTTTAATATATAGCAAAGTCAGTCCCAAATATAGTTTTCCTCTAGGTTTGACCTACAGATTTGTATGGAAATAGGAGACTCTCTCCTGCACTAGAGGAACTTTTTGTACTATATACTGCAAGGAAGAAATTGATCATTCACATATCTGCCTGACTGGTGCATCTGCCCCTCATCCTTCACTGCTCCGTAAAAAATCCACAACAGCCTGTACTCAGGCTTTTTTCCAATAGTGCAGTCTTTAGGAATTAGCAATTCCTGCCTTCTTGAGCTGTTTATTTACTTCTAAATACTTGAGTTCGTTTTGGGGGAGGTTTCTGAAAGCCTTGATGGCCAGTTTCATAGCAAGAGTCAGACCAGGGAGAAAGCTAAGAAAGGAAGACAAACAAAGCAAAATACACATTCAAGGCACCTCTATATTCAGTACCACCAGATACACAGAAAAACAGGAGAATTATTCTAAGACAGGTGAGATAGTGTGGCCAGACTGATTCCTAGAAACCCAGACCTTGGGCACCACTAATCTAAAAATACACCACTAATTTGGTTCTGTTCAATATAATGTATCTTAAATGTATCTTCCAGTGGTTACTAGCATTATGCTACAAAAGTTCTATACAAAGACGACTTCTTGTCATACTAACCTTAAATTTTAACATGGACATCCTAATATTTAAAGGTATAATGACTTCTGAAAAAAGCGCAGAACCATTTTGAAGCAACCCATATCCCTAATGGAATCTGCTAGGGTACCCTGTGTAGTACTTTGTATTTAATAGTACTGTGTAATTACTGGTACTTGTTGGAGTCAGCTTATATTCTCAAATGCCTGTGCTTGAAAGGGAGCATCATTACAATGTCTGTGTTGCTGCCAAGTCTAAAAGCCAGATGGACAGACTGCTGACAGCAGAAACTCGTTGCTGGAACCAAGCGATCATGACCATAATCTTCTAGCAAATGCAGCTATATACGTTGTACTTCTGATGCTTATTTTGTGGCATGACTGATCGAGACAATAGTAAAAAGCATTGTCATGGGACATTAAAATGACAATTGGTGTTAAAAGTGGCTCTATGGATGCATCGGTGCGCAACTATTAAGGATGGACAGAAAACATCTGTCAAACTCACAGAATGAACATTAATGAAGCTGCTTGGTAGAAAGCATTCTTTTAACAGGAGACTGGAAAGGCCAGATTATATGAAAAGCCACATTCTACACAGATGCATTGAAGTTGCATATACTACATCAAGTTTTTGTATTGCAAATTATTTTGAAACACTATAGAGGCAAATTAACTAGTTTTCCATATATTATCACACCTAGGCTCCTAGAATACACCTCAGGTCACTCTTGCACAATCCTCCAAAAATAATAAGTTGAGATCTAAGAGGCCATTACACAGTGCTGAAAATCAAACACTCAGGAACTGATTTCTACTTAATCTCATTTAACCTATTGATCCCTTATAATTAATTCCCAGATTAAACTCTTAAACGTATTCTTCATAGCAGAACCAAAATGATTTTAATGCTACCTCTTCCCTGGGCCAGATTTAAAAGTGGAACTGTCATGTATGTTTCTCTACTGAGAACAATACAGCAAACTGCAATTATGAAGCTGCATCCTATGGCCAAACTTACAGTCCAATTGTACAGCTACCTACATCCAAAAAATTCAGGCTACAACTACCATATGTAAGTATTTAATCTGAATCACTCTTACCATGTATTCTGCCAATGTTTTGTTCCAGAATATACCTATACTTCTTCAGTGGTTACTTACTGTAAGCCATATGCTAAGCATACACTTAAACTCCAATTACTTGCACAGTTTTGTCAAAATATCTTTAGTTTTCACATTCGGGCATTTCCCATTTTGCTCTTCTTCCCCCAGTACATCATAACCATCTTTTGGAAGCTTCTGTTGGATATGGACTTGGTGGTTATTGCCTATACAGCTTGTAAGAAATTTTAGCAGAGCACCTACAGTTATTAAAATTCCTATTTTTCAAATCTTCATATTACTGCTCTAGTCCACTGCTACAGTATCTGCACTGTAGCAAGAGAGACACCCTCCTTACAGTATTCCTTAAAGGTTTAGGATATCCTGACAACTAGAATATAAGGGTTTAACTCTAATCCTTTCTTGCAACTTCCATAATGTTCAATAAATTGCACATTATAGAGGTACCTGAGCTAGTGACACCGCAAAAATTAGTATGGCAGCATGCTAATCCACATACTGTATGTGAGATCCAGAGATGCTAGCTCCAATCCCAGAGGCAGTAGAGCTGTAACAACACAGTGTTGTTTATGGGCTAATTACGCTTGCACTTCAGAAGACTAATTACTTTGGGCAGAGCCCTGTGCTAAGTTCAGTATCTTTGCACAGTGATGTACTTCATGGATGTATTTCTTTCCTTCCTCCACCTTCCCACACACATTTGCCTGAATTAAGACACTATATACTAATGGTTTTACCTGTAGCCAAAATTTCCATATGGTAGAGCATTCTGTTCCAAGATATAACACTACTCTAGAAACAGAAGCAATATAACAATCATCAAAATCTCATGGTTTGCAAAAAGTCCAAACCAGGATTTCTGTTAAGAATAAGTAGGAGTTACTTTTCAAGCTTAGCCTGACTAAGAAAACATTAAAAACAGCAATTATGGTAGAAATTATTTAAAGTCAGTATTTAGTTTTCTAGAAGCATTCATTTACTCACACTAATGATGCCGTATATTATCACATCTGCCACAAAGAAGCTGATAATCTTTGATGAAAACTCAACTCAGGTTTGTTACTGAGTAGGCATGGGATGGCTATTCTGGTTGAAATTGTCCAAAATCTTAGCACTAGTTAGAAAAATAAAGTAAAATGCCAGTATATATAGCAAAAAAGGTATGCATTGAACAGCAATGCAAGTATTTATCCACCCATGCACATATCCTTATGTATCAACTTAGAGCGCACTTATATTTAATAACTGGTTTGGTAAGATAAGGTAAAGCATATTCTATGCTTTTTTCCATGTTCGAAATCTGATTTCCCAAATGCCTAGAACTTTCATATAGGGTTTTTCAGGTCTGGTTTACCTTTTTTTGTTTCTTTTAACCAATAAAGCTTGTTCTAAGAAAACAGGGAATTAACCAAAGAAATGAGAGACCCAAAGCCAACTTCAGTTACTTTCATATTTTTTGAAAAAAATACTGAGTCAGAAAGCAAATCCAAAGAAGTCCAGTCAATTTTTGTTTGAAAATTCCTCACAAAACGACATTTAAAGAGGCTGAGTTTTGGGACTACATGCAATAAAGTTCTATTCAGTTTAACACTAGTGTTCAACAAGCGCTTTTCTACCAGCTTCCTTTCTCAATGGTACAAACAGAGAACCTCAGGATAGATGAGTTTAAGAAAATAGTAACAACTTTCTTTAGAGGAAAACTACTTTTGGTTTGAAATTAAACAAACAGGGAGAACTGAGAATATGTATTTGCAGTTTTGTTAGACTAAGGGGTCAATCACAATTTCCCTCACACATAGCTTAAACGGCCGATGTACAATAACAAGTCATTTTGCTGCCAAATGTTGCCTTCACATAGCTGTACTACTTATATTTCACTAAGATCCCACCACCTTTTAAAATGCTGCTCTGTAACGTTTTATTGCATTTAAATAGAAAGTGAACGGTCCAGTATGGCAAAGAGTCAATTACATTTTAAAAATTGTTTTACATATGTATTCCTGAGTAGTCTATAAATTAAGTCAAATGAATAACATTGATTTGAATGTAAACACATGTTATGGCAGTTCATATTAGAGAGGACTGGAGAAGACCACCACTGTGGTTAAATTGTTTGGTCTTTTTTTTTTTTTTTCTAAACTGTAGGGCTTTATCCTCCTATTAGTTTCATTTAATGCATCATGAGTTATTCATGGTCATTTCTAATTCATCAGAAATTATTACTATTGTTTCCTCTAATCTTTGCATTTAACAAACTGAATAAATGTAGTATTTGCTTGGTAGTTACCCCAAGAAGGTTGCAATTGATGAACCAACTCAATGCATTTGTTTTAACATAACCTCTGCACTCTAAAAATGAGAGACTATTTCTGGAAATGCAATTCAAAATAAAAATCATCATTTTTTAATTAAACAACCACATCTCCTAAATGAACACAATTTTATTGATCCCACTGAAGTAACCTGTATCACTGAAACTTTCATCACTACACGTTTGCAATGACAATGTTTAAAAATTCTTTAAAGAACTGTCAGTGCAAACAAAGTTGCTGATGAGAAGCAGTTAGCTAAGCACTTGGTACCACTGTTCCCTTGAGAGCTAAAGTGGACTTCTGTCAATGTTGCATCTTCTGCAAGGAGAATAATTTCTTTCTCAATGGAAGGAATTTCCTTCAACCAGTCCAACCCAATTAATTAAATATACTTGAACTTAAAAAAAATACAAAAAAAACCATTCTCCTCAACCTATCCTTTTGAATCTTTGTACAGCCTTAAAATTCTGCTATTTATGAAACATTAAAGGGTGCGATGTTTAGGAAAAAGTAATGTTATTTGCAAGTAATAATACCTTTGTTAAAGCCATTTTTAGGTTCAAGACATTTTTTTCCTCCCTACATATTTAAAGGAGGTTCTCTTGTAAAACAAAAAAGTGTAACACTAATTGAATCCAATTAGAACATGACAATAAACTGTTGCATAAGAATTATGAATGCAGATTTTCATTAAAACCTATCACCTGAACAAATGTATGCTCATCTATAGAACTATTTAAATGTGGAGAGATAGTGCATATTTGGTTAGCAAAATGCAGTGCTTAATTTAACATAAAAGCTGATTGAAAGAATCTTAATTACTAATCAAACTGAATTAGCCTCTTTTCTGGAAAGCAATTAAAGGGAAAAAAATACAAGGCAAGATTAAAAACAAGTCAACATATGTCACTAGCTTGTCTCAATCCACCTAGGTGCAGTTTAAAATCTCAACATAGTAGCAATTTGCCTTACATTTTCAACAGAGAGGAAAAAAACACATTTTCATTTCTCAAAAGTGATTAAATGCACAAGTTACTCAGCAGATAGCCATATAAGCCTCAGCACATTTGTACTCCACAAGCGCTGGGAACAGAACCATATAGACTTCTTTAAGGTTTATGTTTCATGTTTGGTTTTGGTATTATTCAAATAACGTGCATTACACCTGCATCAGTTCACAATAAGTTTATTTTATGTGAAGAAAAGCTTTGCCATTAATGAAAAATTTCAGTAGAAAACAGTACCTCCTGCTTTCAATCTAGATTACTCAAAAGTAGAAGCTTGTATTAGTGAAAACTTCAGTAGAAACAAATCTGTAGGAAACATGTTCTTGGCACATGAAGTAAAAGTTTTAAACAGATTATGTTTGAATAGAGTATTTTGCAACCATGCTGGCAGAAAAGCCAGTTTGTAATGGCTGGTATTTGTCCCTCAAGACAATTAACATGGAAGACACTTAAACCTGCTTACATAACATTAATTGTATATAAATATGGTGTCACCATAATTGACAGTCTTTATTCAGGCCAACCATCTAGTTTAGCAGTTCTAAGTAAGTAATAGGCACTTTGCCTTTCTGATTTCCCCTTTCACCCATCAGCCAGTCTGAATCCATGCCAGGAATACTGTACACTGTTATCACCTAAAAAACAGAAACACATTATTATAACCTTTCCTTGCCTGGAAAAAAATACAGTCTACCCTCATGTGATTTCCAAGAACTTAAAACTGAGATTAACCAAGTTAAATAGAGCATTTAATATGAGCATCCATGGAACATGATCCAGTGCTCATAAAAATTATTTTCACTGGTCCATGGAAAAGAAGTAGCTATAGTAGCATATTTTAAAGTCCTTTTTTTTTTTTTTTCTGATGAAGATCTATTCATAACGGTTTCTTTTCTATTATTTTTTTAATCTATAAATCTTGTATATCGCCATCAACTTTAACACTCAATCTAAATGAAAGTTCGTTGGATCTTCAAGTGCATGACAGAAAGACAGATGGTGTTGATCTTAACAGAAAATCTTAGGCCACAGTTTCTAAGTCACTGTCTAGATAAGAAAAAAGTCAAATAGAAATATTTAAGTAATGTACATTTAAAAAAAAAGAAAGTCTGAAAAATTTTTTGTGAACACTTTTCTTCAGGGTTAAGCTATAGTCACATTACTAGGTGGAACTCTGTTCCAGCACCCTACCTCATTGTGTATCTCTGCCTGCTTTGTACAGACTCTCTGACTTAAGAGTGCAATTGAATTGGAACAGGAATAAACACAGCACAACCACCACCATCAAAACAAGAAGTGGTTGTATTTTCATATTCTTCCCAAATTGCAATATTTAATGTTTGAAAGACTAATTGTACTGGTAACAGTGCTAAAGGTGTGGTGAAAAGAAGACAGCAGAATTACATCTTGATTATCTAGCAAACGTTCTTGCAAGCTAAGATGGTGTAACAAATGTTAACTTTCACTATAGAATTTCAGGGTATATAGGTACAGGAAAATGCTCTAAGAGTACTACTGAAGTTTAATTTAAAAAATCAACTACACAGATTTTTTAATGTAGCACATATTAACTGGCTATATAATTAGTCACAATAATTCTGATTTTACTTTTAAATGATCAAGGTACACAGAAAACTCTTACCTCATCTGCAAGTAGTGATAATTCACTGCTATTTGCAGCATCGTAATCATAGAGAACTCTAGCTTTCCTGCTGCCACTTGATGACTTCAGTTCACTGATGCCTGAAGTAACTATTGAATTGCTTACTGAAGGCAACGAAGCAGAGGCTGAGGCCAAGACTGAGGGAGTAGAAACATTCTGCACAGGAGTTGAAGAAGACTGATTATTGTTCGAGAGGAAAGTAGATGGAAAGCTGTGGGAGAAAACAAAACAAAAAGACTTCTGAGTGAATCAGTTCTACATGGGGAGTTATACATGCCTCCACACCTAAATTAGCATTCTTACTTTTATCAGCTACAGAATAAGCACCAGTAGACAGCAGTAATAGAATAGCACTGATATTTGTATAAATCCAAATAAAGATACTTGTGCCTGACCTATAGTATAAATCAAACCAATATACTTTAAAAGAAATACTGCTACCTTAAAAAAGAACTTGGTAATTGCCTCTTAAAGAAAAGAAAAAAAAAAACAGGAAAGCTTTTTCAGACTTAATTCACACTGTATTTTAATAAACCTTTTTTTTTCACAGCTCTGTCAGTAAAAGTAGCCTCCACCTCCTCCTGCTGATTCCTCAGTTATGTGGCTACACAGAAGACTGTGCTGGTGAGCCAGATCAGGGAAACATAATGCAGGTTAAAAACATAGCCTCCCTCTGAAAGAAGAAAAAACCACACACAACTATTTTTGTAATCTAAATGAGTTCATTAATTCAGCTAACTGCATGCAGTAAACAAAAATATTTTTTACGCTAAAGATGAATTTATCGACTTAAGGCCTTCCTTTCTAGGCTGCTGCTTGTTCTGTGCCAGCTGCAGCACTTGCCAGACCCTTCCATGAAGCCAATTCAACTCATTAACCTGCCTGGGAAAAAAAAAAAAGTGTAAAATCTTCTACTAAGTTAATGAGCTGAATCACAAAAAATGTGATGAGAGCCAGAGCAGATACAAGGGAAAGGACAGAATAACATGGCTGAAAAGTAGAAGGACAGCAAAGAAGCAAGAGATTTCAGGGCAGTGGGATTGAGGGAATAGCACAGCACGGGGGGCAACGATGAGCTGTGAGACTGTTTCACATCATTCTGCCCTACAAACTGGGAAGCAGTTCCACAGCAGACTAAACTTATTACGTTGATGTAGTAATTCTTTGTCCCTTTGCTGCATTCCTTTGTTCCAACACTCATCCGATTCTATCTTAAAAGAAGGTCAATGAAGGTTTTGACAAGTGGCAGAGCTGATGCAGTGAAAAAGGGTCAGCAAGTAGGAATCGGACTGAGTCAGGATGATGTGGAACTGCAGCTGCATTTCCTTCCATTCTTTTGACCTACACATCAACTCATCAGTCAGTTCCCACACATAACTTTCATCATCAGTCCTTCTACAGAGATGCTTTTTCATTAACATCTAGGATATGAACATATTAATTTTTTTTTGCCTACTCTTTTGACGTAATGAAGATCTATTTATATTGTGTGTATGAACCTGTCAGAACACAGTCTCATCTCATCCCTTCCCACCTATGCTCCCCAGTTAAGTTGTTCTTTAAGATGCAGTTCAGTGGCAACTTTAACTACATAAATCAAGATCAGTGTATTCCTACACCCATATCTGCAGCATTATTGGTGCTCATATAATCATAAGAGCTGGTTTAGGGAGCTGATGCAGGTGAAAGCGAAATCTATCAACATAGTGACTAATTTTTTGATTGTGTGAGCATGAACATAGGTGGAATTAGCTCAAATATGTACCAGCTGCAGCAGTACTGCACACAAGTTTACAGTTTCACACTATACTTAATCTGGTAATTTACACTGCCACCAGACAGGGCTGACCCATTCCTCTACCCCTTTATTGCACAAATGTTCATTCTCTGTCCTTTGAGTCAGATCTAGCAATATATTGCTTTTGAGTTGATCCAACAATCTAACAAAAATCAAGAAGATTCCTAACTTTCCATCAGAACAGCTTGTTAAAACACATTCACCTTGCAGTCATGCAATTGTTACATCTGACTGAAGGCAAACAGCAAGAGTATATTGTGAAGGACAGAACTAGCCCCTTTACAGTTAGACTGAATTGCATATAAAAAATTGGGTGGACTTTCAGGAGACTGTTGTGAGTTCAGTTAGCAGTTTACCACCATCAAAAGGAGGAAGTCCCACTTCCCCCTCTAGCTTACCTTGACCTCATTTGATCATAAAGAGCTGGTTCAACTCACCAAGAAGAGATTGCAACTCCACCAATTTTTTTTTTTTTTTTAATTTGCCAGATTAGTTTTTCAAACCAGTTCACCATGTTCCCTGAGCAAATCAAATGAACAGAACAAAGGGAGGAAAAGCTAGACCCCACAGTTTTCTAGGGATCACTCAGCTGTGCCTCATGATGTGTTTATTGAGTAGTTGGCATTCAGAGGGATTTAATTTTAAATGACAATCAGCTGTTTCAATATTGCTAAATTACTGTTTAGTATACTTCTAAACCTGTTCTCTGTTAACACAGTAATTACTTGTAAATCATTCTGCTCAGCTGCACAAACCAGTGACCCTTTGAACTAGTGGAGAAAAAAGCCAAAGCTTTATAACCACTCTGTCAATCAGTAAAGCATTAAGTCTCACTCTTTTTGCAAAGCCATATGTAGGCATGTTACTGGAAAGCTTAATCTATACAGAGGCTGTCTGGGATTTTTTTGAACACTTGAGTAGCAGGAGTTTCACAGCTTGTAGAGTTAGGGGACTAGTAACGTGTAATTTGAAAAAATAATGACACCACAGCTTAGGCTTGACTGTCAGGGAAGCTGAGAAAATTCAAAAGCAGTTATCAGCAAGAAAAAAAAAAGTAGACAGTATCAGGATATTTCAAATAGATTTATTTAGTTCAATCTCAGGAACTAAAAAAAAAAGAACAGAGATTTCTTTTAACCTGGGAGACTTCATTCATTAAGCATCCCCACAGGAGGGGGAGGCAGTAGAGGGATAAACAGCTGCTGCTGGTTGAAGAGAAGCATCCATAAAACCATGTCTATCTATGTAAAAAGAACTGAGCAGAAGTTTTCCCCGCACCTTCCCTACAGCTGACTCTGGAGAGTATATCAGGGAAATCAGTGCTCAGCTTTGGAATTTGAATAGTCTCAATGTGAACTGGGTTACAGTTTACGCCCCAGATTCTGACCAAGGTAAAACATAAAACAGATACCTACTCAGAGAACCAGGAGGAGCAACAAACTATCTTACTTAGAGTTTGAACACCTTTGGTTCATCAATGATCTCAAAACAAAAATTAAGTCCCTGACAGCTCTTGGCTTTCATATGAGACTACAGCACAATGTCATCCTTAGATGTGAGAAAAGAGCATGTGTAACTCAGCACTATATGTCCCTTGTTAACCAATGGAGCGCTGGTAAATGCAACAAATATCCAGCTGAGCTGCCCAAGCTATTTATTTGGTACTGTATCAGCCCACAGTTAACATAGGAAGACTACCCATATCCTGCTCATCTGTTTATTTAATGCAAGTGCTATGCACCATTTGCCTATAAACTGAGGAACTCTTACAAAACAAGAAGCACAACTTGAGACCCTGTCCCAGTGCTCTCCATTGTAGTTCAGTGGGACTTTCTTGCACAAGGAAGGACATGCCCAAGATTTAATAACATTACTGTTTTAATCTACATAGGCAGAGGAACTTCATTGGCTGCTTGAGGCATTTAGGATTTTGCTTCCATGCTTCTAGTCTTCTAGCAGTCATAGTAATTTTATAAGAAATACTAATCAGACCATAGCCACATAAATATACATTCTTCTGTTTTCCTAAAGGCAGTATTTTCTTCAAATAATCTTTTTTATACCTGGTAGCAGTTTACATAAATTTCAAACACAGACAGCTGTTCTGGACATGTTATACATCCTAAAGCAAACAATTTTAAAGAGACGTATGTTCTTCCTTAGGTTAAGGGTATTATGCTTAAAGCTTCCTGTTTGGTAAATATACTAGGATAAGAGTACAGATTTTAAAAACATCCTCTCAAAAAAGTTGTGTAAATATACTTCACTTAATTTCTAAGTTGAGGCACTTGTCCGTAATCCAGTAAATGTTTATTTTCAAACTTTCAATTCTACAACTTGCATTTATGTGCTACCAAATTTTACAGTTGGATACTTCTTTCAATGGAATGTAACTTTAAAGACATAGCTTTTTAAAAGTCTTTAAAACTACCCATTCAAACAAACTAAGGAAAGGAAATCAACCACCACAGGAAGTTGCAAGTCAGGAAAAGGATAAGACTCAAGAACACTTTTATTTTTACTTCCTTGTCATGAAAAAAACATAAACAGTAAAACTAGACAAAATTGCTCATTCCACCGTGAGTGCGTTGGATTACTGATTACAGATATTATGAAGTCCATTTCTCCCTAGATACAATATCTATGCTGGCAATTCACTTAACAGTGGAGAATGCAGTTTCAATGAGAATCAGGTAGTGCCCTGTAGCAAATTAAGTGACAACAGGAATTTATGTGCAGTACAAAAACTTTTCCCACATTGCATAGCATCTTTGTAGCACGAAGCATAAGACAACTGAATGATTACAAGTAAGTCTCTAGAGATTCTTTTTTGTGCCATTAAATGAGGTTACCATGGGCTCACCTTCCTCAATTAGAAATTATACAAAATCTCAGTAAATCAACCCTCAGAAGGCATTAGAGCTGTGTGTAGGCTTAGGGAAATAGCTGCACCAGGGTCATTACATATTAATTACCTGAGAACAGATATATTTCCTTTCAGTCCAGCATGCCTGTGTGTTCACCACTGTTATATCAATTAAGTTTTCCTACTATTCATAAGCACTTAGAAAAACCTGTTTTTCTCCTGAAGTTCTTATATTGTTACTACCTTCCAAGTTGTTTCTGGAGATCCAACATATACTGGTAACATTGCGCATAATAGGTCATCTGAGCTTCAACAAAATCATTCAGACAGCGAAGGTGATGTGCCTACAACACAGCAAAGAGTTCAAGTCTTTAGTCTGTAAAAGTACTACGCTGCATTAGAAAGACTGGTCTTCTGATCAGGTGCTAAGGCCAAGATTGGCACATAGGGCTTTTTGGCACATAGGGCTTTATGCCACATAGGCATAGTGCCTGGATTTACCAGGTAACTGGGATAAAATGTCACAAAAATTAACATATTTGAGCACAAAAAGTAGGTGCTGTACAAGCATCATGCCATTTACCTATATTTTTTCTATAACAGAATATTTTAGCATGTTTTTGTGGTTTCAACACTCAGTTGATCTGATGAACGGGAAGTTGAGTTGAAAGGATAAAAATGAAAGCTCCTGCATCCTCAAGGTTAATGGGAAACTAAAGTTAAATTCTGTGGATACTAAACTAGAATTAAAAAAATAAAGAATCCACAGCTGTTTGATGCTTTAAGGCATTAAAGTGAAAACCTGTAGCCCAAAGTTCCCAAGCAGCTTAGTGTAGTTACTTTTAGAAAGTGCCCCGATTTTGACCTTCCCCATGTACCCCACTTGGGTACTCACATGTGTGCTGCTGATTCCTTCCAGCAGAAGTCTGGTAATCTCTGCTTGACGGTCAAATTCACTCTGAGTAATTCGTACTTCCTGTTCAGACTAAAAGTAAGGATGCACATTAGGTATTTGTACCATGCACTCTGTTACACCTTCCAACTGCAACAGTTCCATTTCATTCAGAGCTACTCACAAAAATGCATTAATCACAAACTTAGGTATTTGAAACATGTTTTTTCTTTGCAGATCTTTACTAGGCAAAAAGAGTAATTGCGTTTCAGGTTCAGAAATGTTGAGGCTCTCTATACACAACAGCTTTATCATCAGACACCTACCACAGAGTCAATGCATGCAAAAAGAAGGCGTTTTTCCACCAGCAGTATTACCCCACTTCTCCCAATAACAAACCACATGTTCATTGGCATAACAGTGTCTGCACCAGGGTTCTGCCAGCACAGCAGTGGCAGCCAAGGACAATGTAATTTTTTTCCATACTTCAAGTTAGCAAGGCTCTGACAAAATAATTTAGGATGTTTTCATGGTTTCAACAATCAGTTGATCTGATGAATGGGAAGTGGAGTTGAAAGGATAAAAACGAAAGCTCCTGCATCCTCAAGGTTAACGGGAAACTGAAGTTAAATTCAGTGGATACTAGTATAACCTCACATTATTTTTGTCAGGTAACTGCATGGCAATCAGCTGTACATAAATCTTTGATGGTAAGTTTTAACAGGGTATTTCATAAATTAATGTCTCATACTGGCTACCAAGCTACTACAACTATTTCTGGGGTTTGTAATTGAAGTGTCTTTCAAAATAAATAAATCCAAACTCTAGCAAATGTTCTAACTTCAATTAGAGTAAAATTTCTATTAAAATGACTGGATTTAACTTCCATATTTAAATAATTCCAATTAAAATCTGTTCCTTGTTACATAACTTATGTAAAAATTGCTGATAATGATAACAGTGTTATAGCAGTTTTAAAGGACTCCCACCAAGCACAAGTCACAATTACTTTAGAGTATTGGTGGGGGGAATAAAAAGGACACTGCTCAAAACACACAAATGCCTAAAAATATGTCTTGTAATATCTAAGATTTACTGTTCCAAGACAGAATGTCCTCAACCTGGAATCTGGATTATCTTGCCTCAATATTTATATGCATTTAGTACCTTGTTTCTAAAAACAAACCCAAAGGCAAAAATCTGCATTAAATGCAAGATACAGCAGTTACTGTTCTCAACAAAACAGAGTAAGGAGAGATATTTTCAGGAAACTTAATGAGGTGATACTGATAAAACATTGGTTTCAAAAGGATTTTACGTGTTTGCAAACATTCTGCTCTTGCATTCCACTAATGTTAATCAATATAAGAAGTTGCATGGAAGGACCTTAATCTCAGAAATGAGCACAGAAGAATGATGCAGTTACCCAAGAAATGTTTTTCATGTGAAGTCACTGCAGCTGGGAAGACTTACACATTAATTAAACAGTGAGGAAGCAGCTATAGAGTGCTGTGTGTTTCTTACTTAAAACTGACATAGCAGTATATGTATCGAGTTACAAACTAATTAAGTTTTCGAAGTTTGTTGAGGCAAGAATCTTTGCTTGGAATTTTCCTATTAAATCAGTATTGATATCAGTGAAATCCATCTGGGTGTCCCTGAGAGAAATGCAAGAACAAACAGGGGAAAAAAGCAAATCTGATAGCCAAGAGAGGAAGAAAAGCATTCCGTTCTCTATTAGCAACATCTTCATTTCCTTAAAAAAAAAAAACAACAAACAAAAAAAACCAAAAACAACACACACCAAAAATCATAGGTAATCCATCTGGAGATAAATAGTCTAGTTTCCTGCTTCTCTGAATTCAGCAGTTACTAATGTGTTTCTTTCTTCCTGCCAGGTAAGTAAATATATGAGAACAGGAACTTATAAGAAGGGGAAATATCCATCAGAATAATTCTATTTATTTCAACAATATTTTAGCAAATCAACTGGTTTCTACAAGAAAAGGCAAAGTGAGTAATGTGGTAACTTAGCTAGTACAGAGTGACATTAAATACATTGCTTCACAAAAGCCCAACGTACTGGTTTTGTAGAGATTTACATAAACTGAATTACGTGGTGATGTGTTTATTGCCTCATCCCTATTTTCAGTACTACTAAGTGAACAGGAACAGGACATGTATCTATTCCACACCTTGTGGTAAATGTGGAAAACAGCTGACCTTCAAGCTGGGAAGCTTATGGCCTGATCACCTTTGTTTCTGAACAGAATGAAGAGCTCAAAATATAAGCCTAAGCTTTCCAGTGACCCCCAGCTGCAGTCATATTTTGCTTTTAGAACACCTCACCAGGTATCTCCCATGAAGATCCCTCAAAACAGTACTCGGTCCCCAAGTTCAGAACATGAACCCAGTTTCTGAACATGAATATTCAGAAATTCATAATCTCACCAAATTTCACCTAAGAATATATGACCTCTCAGAAATACTGTGCAATCCTGTAGCTAAGGGATAACACACAATCGTAAGAGCATAGGAAATAAAATCACCTTCCTAATGTTGTTTTATTAGACACACTATTAGTAAAACAGTAACAATGGATACATTCATGCTACCCAATATAGCTGGGCCCCCTTGTCCCCTTTGTGGTCAGACAGGAGCTCCTCTTGATGCTCCAAACCAGTCTAACCTCAGTGTGCTGAACACACGCTAAAAGCCTCTGCTCTTTTCATTGACTACACCAGACACCTCAGAAGACTCCTAACAAAATTCATATGTTTATGAAGTGTGTAACATCAGTACCTACCCCACGTATATTATAGTACAGTATTTAATATCCTCTTAATTCCACATTTCAGAGGGGAAGTTAAACTGAAGAAAGTTTGTCATTGACACCATACAGATCTTTTGTTCTAACTGAAAAAAAAAACTGTAATTGACCCAGAGATTACTGTACAGTCTGAAATACGTATTGGGAAGCTTCTTAGATGTAAAGTGAAAACATTTATGAATTTCTTCCTCCAACTTTCAAACACTGAAGGACAGATTGCCTTTAGAAACCTGGACGGATTACTGTTCCTTTAGCAGAACATACGTGTTGTAGCTTCTTCTCATTAGTCTTTGCCTTTTACATGCTTAATAAAGAAAGGAAACCTTGAATTACATAATTTATTACAAAATTTAAAGCTTTTAGTCTCCTTTATGCAGGAGGTTAAGCACTTTGTATTATTTCTTTTTCTCTCCGAGACAGTCTGTTAGATTTCACTGTCCTTAAAGTTGCTTGTCATCATCTCTGAAAAGCAAATAGTTTTATTCATCATTGTCTTCAGCTTCAAGATCAGTTTTCGTTACAGCAGTACTGCTCCCCTACTATCTTTTTCCCCAAAATAGTACCAAGTACTCCAGCAAACAGGTTTCCTGCTTCCACACTGTTACTTTGCTGAACTAGTAAAATAATTCTCAAACTTTGGTGATCAAAGTTGGCCTAACCCTTCTTTTACATTTCAGTCTCTAAACTCCTTCTTCTCCCTAAACTCTCACCTTACACTCTGCACATATACTCCCATTTGCACCTAATTCACAGGAAGTTGGAACAGAAAAAGCCTTCATTTACTTTCTCTCACAACCCCCAAGATTTCACCCAGAGCTCCATACCCCAGCTTCTAACAGCAACTCCCTACACCTTCCACAGCTGCCTATCTAGTCCCCCTTTAAAAAACATACTCCAAAGCCCCTGACCTCCAGCTACCCTTTCTTTCTATTGCTACACTGAATTTTTATTTCCCCTCCTCCACAGAAATCCCCTAAGAAATTCCCCTTTAACTATTAGCACAGCTTCTCACAGCCTGTTCCCAATACCGCTGTCAGAGCCAGTGAGCCTGAGAACTGCCCTTCTCACGGCACTGGAGCAGCTATCGCCTAACACTCCGTTAGCTCCTCCAAGTTCGTCCCTGTGCAAGGGATGGCATGACAAGAGAAGGCTGCAGCCCCAACCCCAAGGCTAATGCTATATTTACGAACCAGCCTTCAGTCCAGGTGCAATTTTCAGATGTGCCTACCTCCTAACTTCAGTTGCTTAAGATAAGCACAGCATTCTCTCATGACATGGGGAGAAAGGCGAGGAACAAAAGAAAACCCCTCCTAAACAGAATTTTTGCTGAGTTTCTTGCACACACTCCACCATTTTAGTTACGGTTCCATGTTTTGGGTAAAAGTTGAAGATCAGTGTTTTTCAGGACAGTTTAGGTTACTAGACCCCAACGTTTCTGAAAATTTCCAAATAAGCTCATTCTTAAGAGGTAATTTTAACATGATGTCATACCAGTAAATTTTGAGAGACAGGTCCTGTAGTTGTTCTTCTATCTTGTCACATGAGAATCATATGGTACTAAGTGACAGTTAGCCAGAAACAGCTTACTATAAAACAAGCCCCAGGCACTGTTTGCCACTGGAGTTTGAAAGGCCCTAGAGGGAACCAGTGTATCCTAATGTGATGCACCAAGCTGCCAGCATTAGACTGAAATCAACAACATGCAATATCCTTTATTACATTAGACCAGCACAAGTTATAGTTTCAGAATTCTGCAATTTCTAAATTGTTTACTTACTTTCGTCACTTCCTCAGCCCATATCTAGTCAGCATTAAGGGAGGGAAATAAAAACATACAAACTTAGACAGTGGTGGTACTTTAATACCATATGCAACCATACTTTGACTTTTAACTACTTTCCTGTCCTCAGAATTTCACAGGAATTTGAGGAGTGCTGTAAATCAGCTGCCGAAAGGCCTTCATACACAATGAAACTACAGTGAGTATGGACAGCACTACATCTGTGAAATAAATTAGATACTGAAGAGTGTATGACTTCTAGAACTTATGTTACATGAATCTATTTAAAATAAGCTATTACAACATAAGACCTAACTACTTAGAAAATGACATGAATCAGACAAACTAGATTATCTTATGGAGGAATTTAAGTTACTTCAGTATGTTAAAATACTGGAAAACTATGAAAAGCTATTCTCAGTTTAACACCACGTTAAGTAAAGACTGAAACAGATGAATGATTTCTCTTGCTAATTCCATTACCTGTTTCCTATTTCACAAGCATTTTTATTGAAACCTAAATTTAATGAAAAATGCTACAGAGGTATCTCAAACTGAGTATTGAAGTAGTAGCAAGTAGTAAAGTAGCAAAACCATAGAACTGCAAGGAATTTACTCTAGAAGCCAATTCCTTCAGCTTGCTGTTCCAATTCCCTCTTGCAATGCAGTTCTCCATTAACCTTCATTTTCTGCAGTTGTAAAAAGATGACACAATCAGGACTTTGGTAGGAAGAAATGTTCACAGAAGTTGCAGAAGCACGTTGTAACAAAAAAGTTTATTCACCCTTTTATCTGATCATGACTGAGAAATCTGCAACACTGAGATGAGACCCACTATGCTGTGCAGATCCAAGACCCAAACCAGGACAGGCTGAACAGCACAGTCTATGTTGCACATAATTAATTAACCCCTTCCTTTCCCACTTTCACAATTACAGTGCTAAGGACAGCTGCTTTAAGGAGTCTTTGCAACACCTTTAGGCTATACTGTACACTAAGTTAAGACACTAATTTCTGTGACATTATTCAGTTTCAGTTATCTGTAAAACATTGCTTGAAGGAAATAATTTCTAAATATTCCTGGCTATTTCACAAAATTCACTCCTACTCGTATTAAATAAATAGGGAAATGAAATAATTCCTTTCCCTCCAATGGGTGAAATTAATTTCAGAAGTGATTAAAAAAACCCATCAACTCTTTTGCATCCTAAGTTTACATTCATCAACTCGCAGAAATTAGAATACTATATACTTCAGATTATCAGAAATATTCTGATACAACACCTAATGTTCTACTGACATTAGTGTGTTTAGTACACTATACCAACCCCGTTTGTAATGGAAAACACCTGAAACAAGACCAAATAAGATGGATAGCAAGAGGAAACATTTGATAGGAAAACAAATGAACACAGGAGGCCAACAAACCTTTAGCCATTTTACATGCAGCAAGTTGAGCACGTAAGAGACATTTACCATAATGTTATTCTCTTCAGGCTGAGAGGTGTTTAGTTGCTTAAGTGCATAGATAAAAGACAAAAGCAAGTTACAACACTGTGAATACAGCAGATGAACAGATTATTGGCACGAAGTACTGCAAGACTATGAATTGAATATAGATAAATAAAACTGTTTAGAATTACATTTTCTATACTGATCTAAGCTACTTCACTACTTCAGTTGTAGAGTAAGCATGGTAGAATGTAATTTCATGAAACATGAAATATTTTTATAGCATGGAAAATAACAACATATAATAAATAATCATCAAATGTAGATGCAATTTATCACTTTATCCTGTCAAAGAAAGTAGTGAAACACAGAAGTTTGCATCATAACTCAAATACACTTTGCTAACCTATCACTTCAGCACTGTTTGTCAGATATCTTCCTTCATAAACAGGTGAGCCAGCAGAATATGAACCATTTGCATCACACCTATATCCGGGTTAGTCTTCATTTCTGTATTGCAGAGGATAACGTAGAGATGCAAATTTTTAACTTATCTGGGAATTCTACAATCCAATACTATTTAAACATGCATACTGCTGTTAAAATGTAATTAAAATTGAAGTATTGACATTGTAGTGAAGTAAGAGTCCTAGAGTTTCACGCTCTACCAGCACTAAATTATTTGTGAATAAAACTGTGAATTACTTGCTATATTAATATTTAAGACCAGTCAAGTAGTAGCAGCAGCAACTGGCAATAATTTTGTCCAAGCACCAAGCTCTGGATAATTACACTGTTGATGCAACTAAAACTCCAGTATAGAGCCTTTCTTTTAACACTAGGCTCAAGGGGAACAATTTCCTTATGGTCTTTCTACTGCTTTAGAAAGTACCATGCCACAAGGAAGTTAATAACCAAAATACTCTGAACAAATCCAAGCAAAGGAAGAGTTTACTACCCATTGCTTCCAAACTCTACTACTAGCCAACTAAAATCCTGCTCTGCTCTCCATTGTTAGTCTTACAAATTAAGAAAGCTTGACAAGTAGAAGTAACTTTTTGCATAAAATTTACATAACATATGGGGAAATGCATGCATGAACTTAAAAAATAAAGACAATTTAAATACACAGGGACTGTGTGCTTGACATGGAGGATTGAGACACAGAAGCAGAACTGTCAGGTAGAGATTACGTTGTTTTTTTAGAAGGATCACCATCCCAAAGATGCAAGGTGCTTCATCTACAAAGCTCTGAGACCCAGATGTTGTTTCTAAAATCTTTCAGAACAGCGACCCATTTGGAAAAGCCAGCAAAATCCAACAGTCCCACTTTTGCCTCTTCATGATGTACACTGGCCTGTGTATTTAAATTGTCTGTACTCCTTTGGCATCCGTGTCCATGACCCCTACTGCATTAAGCCTTATGGGAAAAATCACTATCACGTTAACTGATGCACTTTCAGGAATGCAGTCAAAAGATAGCTATGAAAATAATATTATA
>NW_010551223.1:0-10387 GCF_000687285.1 Phaethon lepturus | reverse complement strand
CCTGCTGAAATTGCATAGATTCAATTATCTGTTCCTCCATTTAGAGGCATCTTGACAGTTTAAAAAGCAAATGCTTTTTCATTTATAGTGATTTTAATCTCCTTGAACAGGCATTTCTTGAGGGAATAAGAATGTTTAAGAAATGTGAGTTTGACAGTCTCACCCTGTTTGGTGGTGGGAAGTAGTAAACACTGGAGAAAGAGTAAACTACAAATATTTTTGATATAGAGAAGTTAAGTCTAGATAGGTTCATTGGGTGGAAGTAATTATACATACGCTTCAACACTTGTAGAGATTCAAATGCCAAAACTTGACCTCTGAATAATTTGTATTTACAACTGTCTTGGCAGATTGTAGCAAGTCATTTCTGGCAGTATAGGCTCATCTAGTATAGAACAAGGGGAGAACATTTACTTGGTTCAAGTAAGTTCAACTTGATGGAATATCTAAAAAGAGAAGACTAACACCTTGATCAGCAACTAGCTTTCATTTCCTTGTGCTCCCCTGAGGCATTTCTTACAAAGTATCTAGAAAAATTGTGAGATTTAGCTAGGACTAGAAACATAACCAAATGGTCAAGTTTATAAATATATATCAGTAAGTTTGAAAGTTATGGACAAATTAAAAAAATTCTACTTACTGCAGCTCGAGCTTCTGCAACTTTTGCCTTCTTCAATCTGGTTTTTGCTGCATCCAAATCTAATCTTTTATTTTGTAATAGTTTACGTTCTTTCTGAAAGCGAATTAGGTTAGTTCATGAGAATAGGTACACATACTCAAAAGCAAAACCCTGTCTACTTGCAAATTTTTTTCAATTAAGTATCACATACAAAAAGGTTATTCAGTTGAACAAAGAGGCAGAATTGGATCCTAATTATTCTCACACATTTTATACATAAATAAAAGATACATACTTTTAATAGAACAATAGCCATAAAAAGCAAGTTTTTTAGAATTATTTTGATTTTACCTGGTCAAAAGGAAGGAAAATACATCAAAGGTGCATCTGACTTTTTCTACATTAATTTGAGGAAAGCAATAATGCACAATTATCTACTACTACATTTTTAAGATCTACAGTTACAATTGTTGTGAAGTGCTGAAGAATGCACAATTCAACTTACAGAAATAGTTTTGTAGTCTCCTTCAATAAAGTTTCTCAGGGGAGTGAGAAAGTTTATAGCAGAAGTTTGAATTAGTTCTCTGTCTGCTGTCCCAATTCGCTTTTGTGTTTCTCCACATTTAATGAGTGCATTTCCTGCAAAGAAAAAAATAAGTTCATTTCATAGTGATTCAGGCAGGTGGTTAACAAAACAGGTTTCTACAGGCAGGAAAGTTTAGGCCAGCAGTTTGAAAGATAATTCAATGCCATCACAAGGGCTTTCAAAAGAAATCCAAGTCATCTAAAAAAAAAACCCCAAATAAAACAACATAGCACAAACCAAAACAACAACCACCAAAAAACAAGACCCACACACCAAAAAAACCCAACCACCCAAAACAAACAAACCCACGCACCAAACCAAACCATTTTTATTAATAACAATCACAGGTCAGGTTAAGATTTCAATGAGAATAGATGCAAAATTGTAGAAGTGGCACTAACTATGGCAACTTCATTGTTAACACCTGTTTTAGAACTGGTTATCATAACTACTTTAATCCAACAACCTCCTCCCCTTATACCACATTTTTGTTTAAGTCAGGAGTAGTTGGTAGCAAGGAAAAAGCTCACTTAACTACTGGAAAATAATGTGCTTTTCCCCACCCCCATCAACTCCAACTTCTAAATACACATTTGTACATTAATTGAACAATACTTCAAAATTTGGTTCCGAGTTAGGTATTGAAACTGAAGTTAGTGTATCAGGAATACAATTATTATTATTGTTTCAAGAGATTGACATGGCTGAGTTAGAAAAGACATGAAGTTTTCAGAGAACTAAACTATTTTGTGACACCACATGAAAGCTAACAGTGTATCTATCTTTACGCTAGCATTTGCCTGAATTCTAAAAATTCTGCAAGTTAAGGGACAGTGTGCCTTTAAGTACAACTCTAGTTGATGTTAAAAAGCAAGACTTGAGGCTGATGATCAGAAGGAAGGCCACAGGTAACAGCATAAAACCATATGGAAGTACGAGGAACAAAGCCTGCCATTATCGACTTTGTATCCCTAAGTCTTCTGTAAAACATTTACTTAAAAAAAAAACAAAACCAAAAACACACCATGTTCCTTCTTTTGAAAAGGAACCCCATTATTTCTAAATATAAAGAAATCATTCTTCCCAGAACAGAAGTTTTCCATTCCACTGCAATTTTGAAGAAAGCAACTATCAGACTTTGATTGCAGACTATATTATATATACAGACACCTATGCTTTTCAGTTGGTTAAGTTAAATTAACAGCTAAATCTATTATCAGCACCTTTAAGAGTTGTAGAAAGCATTAGAGTTAAACTTTATACTTTAAGCCAGTGTAAAAACATTAGCTATAACACCCTGAACCCTTCTGTCATAGGTATATAAATTTGCTGGAGAAGGAAGAAAATTTAGATTATGTTCTACACTCTCACCTTTGGCAAAATATTTATTAAGAAAAGCAGGAATACTATAAAGTTAGTGAGGCTTCTTACTAAAGAAGTTAATTTCAGATAACGTTTTCACTCCACACCACAAATAAAATGCATAAATATTGTCAGATGTGCAAATGTGTTCTTTAACAAGGAAACTAAATTCCAGAATTATTTGTTCTGGTAAGAAAATTCTCCATCCACAATGACAGTTCCAACAGCAGGTTCTGTTTCTAGATTTGGATAGAAACCTCATCATTGATCTCCATATACTGAAAGTTCTACAGCAAGTCATCTCAAAACAATGTAAAAGTCATTGAACTGTTTTATCTAGAGGAAGACAAGCAATATGATTTTACATTGTTAAGGAAAACTAGATCTGTGCATTTTTCCCTGCTTCATTTCTGCAACACAAGACATTTTTTGCTTCTACTTACCATAGGCTGTTCCTGGGCCAAATTCATTCCCAGCATCAATCATATACTGGCCTAGTAACTCTGGATTATTCATGCGACTCGGTGCTTTGCGGTCCAGCTTCTCATAGACAAATTCTTCTATTCTGGCATCTAAAAAGATGTTTATTTGAAATAATTACTTTCATTCAAAGCACAAGTAGAAATAGAAACACACACAAAAAAAAGAAAAATAATTTCAAAATCCAGGCATTAAACTCAACATTAAGTGAACAATGTTAAGCTGAAGACACTGATCTTGGAAACTGACTGTATTCCATGTTTGTCATGCTATATTCAAGTGTTTGTTAGAGCCACCTGTGAAAGTGAAAAGTTATACTTTTCCTCTCCCTCCTATCAGAATATTTATACAATTTTTCAAAATGTTGTCCAGAAGTCTCCATTGTAAAACCATAATAGAACACTTCTTAACAAAACCAAACAGTCTTTTTTTTTAGCCACTCCAGGAAAAAATTATTACAATTGTTCACTGGAATTAGCAGCGTAGGAATTAAGTTCAACAACTACTGTAGGTTCTCTATTAAGATATTCTGAAAGTTCAGCAACCCCAGAAAATATATGCTCTTTCCCACTCCCCCTGCTTCCTTGAAATGCTCTGAAGCAAACCACTTAAAATTTTAGAAAGTGTTTCATTTCATATTCCCATTTTTTCTTAGTTTGAGCAACAAAAATATATATATAAAAAAACTTTTCACGACTATATGATCATTAATATCCATCTATTGTAATATTAAGGCACTGTGTGCTGCTTAGGTGAAAAAGCCTCACAGACATAAGCAGGGACAGTGTTAATTAAAATAGCAAAGTCCTCAGATAAAACACCCGATTTCTCTGACAGATTTTAGCTTCAGAATTAGCTTTCTTTATTTATGCAATCAGTATGAACTAATTTCAGCCTGCAATAGTACAGACAACCACAAAGCAGCCCTCCAATGAACAAACTTGCTGCTTTGATGCAACCAAAAATAATACTATTAATTAGACAACTTTCATCAGCACTGGATTAAATAACTACTCTCTCATGAAGGTCACAAATGTTAACCTGACACAGACAAACATGGGTCTGTGCATTCCCTGGCATCAAGGGTGAACCAACAATGACCCAAATGCATTAATTTTTCTTTACTCTATGCAAAATATTTATTTTTTTACTAAATGACAAAAGAACTGAAAAGTAATCTAAAATTATCGAACTATTACACAGGTCTGACCTAAAGGTACCATTAAAAATGTGACTGAAAGTCATTTTCCCTCCCCCAGACAGGGCTGCTCCATTAACAACCAAAAGCAGCTCTCTACAGCATATGATAGTCCTCCCAAGTAGGCTGCCGAACAGCTGAAGTTACATTCACAGACGAAGACCACTGCTTAACATTGGGTATTTTTAGCCATCAAAAAATTGACTGGTCAGCATAACTGTGATACTACCAGATATTATCCTTTTACTGAATCTTCCTCACACAGTTCTACCAGCCTACAGTTAGTGATTCAATATCCTACAATTACAAGTTTCTCAAAAAGTCAATACATATTGCAAATACTGAATTAAATGAACAAGATGACTATAACCTCTGGCCTAGACAAAAGTAGAAATTCGGGCTGGAACATTCGGTAAATACCATTGCATCCTTCCCACAGGATTAGTGATTTTGGGGTTTGTTTTTTAAATACCGTTTTAATGCAACTAAAGGATGCAACTGACTTCCAAAATAATACTTCAAAGATCAGCATTATAAACAATTTATCTATTTGTCATTAGAGAAGTGCTATCAGTGTATGATTTACCTGTACTAATAAACCCTAACTTAGTATGTCACTACAAGGAGGATATTTATGTTTTCAGTGCAGAGGTATTAGCCGTATTATAATTTTATCATTTGAGTGAACCTGTCAGAGGTTTACATATTTTTTGGTAACAGTAGCTGTCCCAGTGGCTAGCAACCAGGTCTTGACTTGAAATCTAGATCTATACTCCAAGCAAATTCCTGTAGCTGCCAACTCTAGTAGAACTGCCACAAATGGCACAGAGAACTGTTGGATGCGAGTCTGAAACTGGTATCCTCAACATTATTACTCATAGCAGCAATTTCAGAAACAAATGAAATTAACACCTCAGAAAATTACATTTCTTCTACCTATGTTTTTTCTGTTATTGTTACAGTAAGAGATTCACCGGTGTTGAAAGCATATTTGAAACTTTATTGTATTGCCTAAGTATGGTGTATAAAAAGCTGGCAAATGATAAAGACTCAGCATGTGGAAAAAATCATTCTTTAGGAAAGGAATTGTTAAAGACAGGCATTTCAGTTCATCTGGCCTGCTTCAAGCTGACTTGTATTGGGCAGACAGTTAAAGTAATGAAATAATAATGAAATTTCTTGAGCCACTACATCTACTCCATTAAGACCTTCAGAGTTCTTACAGCTACCTAAAATTTCTGGAATTAGAGTCGGAAATTCAATTAAACAGGAAACAAATAAAAAAAACAGTCAACCTGAGACTGACCAGAGTATGAAACCAATACTACAGTTTACAGAGCTCTAAAGCTTTTCCCATTTGAAGGGTTAAAGTAATACCAGCAATAAAGCAGCACCACTGTCTCCAATTCCAAGTATCTCTCCAAAATGTGCTTTCCCTAACTCCAGCCTTCAAAGTTTAAAACTCCTATACTTAGTCATAACTTATGCAATACCTATTCCAGTAAACATTTACATTGGCAAATCTATTAATTAAAAAGTTGCAAACAAAAACTTGAAGGGCTCCTTACTTGGATTTGGCTGCAGTAAAACTTCTGTTTGTTTCATTATTTTTTCTGTCCACAATTTAGTGCATTCTGCTTTGCTGAGAAGGTTCTCCAGGTGAGCATCCAGTTCAGTCTTCTCTGCTTGACCAAGCTTTTCTTCCGTGAACTATAAGTTAGTCAGACAGATTGAAAATACTCGGTTATTTCACAGAAATTATTTCCCAGGACAAGTTTAAGACAGTTTAACTATTCACTCGCATTAGCTGCAGGTAATGTTTTCAAAGATATAACCATTATTAATAAAATCTATCAATAAAAATCATTTTTTTTAATATTTATTTTCTGTAATCTATCAGTAAAAATCTATGGGTAAATTTGGAAGTTGTTAAGTTCAACAACACACCCTTACTATCAGGGGAAAAAAGAGACCAGAGGGTGTTAATCAGACCAAGACAAGGAAGGTAATTTACAACATTACAAAGAAATCCTCTGCCCTACTTGGTACTGAGAGTTCTGACTTGAACCATTTTAGTCCAATTTTGCATAGTGCTCCCTGAAACATAAGCCAAAAGGAAGGAAAGTCCAGAGGCAACGACGGCAATTAAGATTACTTCAATCTTGTATAATTTCTAATTAAGTTTGTCCCCTCTCCCACAGTAAAATCTGAAGACACAATATATTCTCATTGCAGCTATGTTTAATGCGTTTTAAAAAAATGTTGACCTGTCCACAACAGACAGGACAGAAGGCAGTGAGTTTAAACTTCAGCATGAAGATTTAAATTGGAATTAGACATTAGAGAAAGCTTTGAAGGATTAAAAGCTAAAATAGACTTCCCTGGGAAGTTGTGGAATAGAGATTTGGGGGTGGGGGGTGTTGCTTTTTAGAATAGGACAAATCAATGTTTGATAAACTGTTTAGATATAACTAATCCTGTTATACCTTACAGAAACAGGAAGATGACATCTGCTGCTCTCTTCCAAGCTGTATTTTCAATGACAACGAAATACAGTGTAACTCCATGTAGCTAAATAAATCCAGCAGACAATTCGTTTCACTTGATATTAAATTCATGCCAACTCCTATTAACCCACAAGCAGTTTGTACTTCAATCCCAGTTCTCTGGGAGGGGGAAGCCACGCGTTTCACATCAGGGAACCAAGCAAAACTGGAACTGAGGGTTTTGCGTGCTTCTCCAAGCAGTAGTTCCTCATGACAATGATGATCTCATCAATTGACAGCCTGTTCAAAGTCAGGCATTTTCAGAAGAACCTGGTTTATAATTAAATACCTAACAAGTTTACCAATTAAGAACATAATAGGACTGGAAGCATTTTGACAGTCAAACGTCATTCTTAACAAGTTCTTTGCTGCGATATTTGAACAACAGCTATAAGAAACAAGAATACAATACAAGCAAATTGCATTGTCCAAGTTTGTTTTAATTTCCATCACATGCAGAATAAAACCAACTTTGATAGTATGCACATCTAAAGTATGGATAAATGCTGCAACATTTACAGTTCTACATGAAAGCAAACTGCCTTTGTGAGAAAGTTCAGTGGCAGTATAGGGAAGAATGGAATTTATTTATGGATGTACTACTAATACTGTTGAAAAGGCTCTTTAAAAAGATGTCAGCTACTGTATGTCTTTCTCAAAAACTTTGTACAGATTCATCATTATACAATATTAATGGTTTTGAAATTATTTTTTACTAATTACAGAGAAGAGTATTTGTATATAAAATGGACTTTCCTATTAATATTTCCATAAGTCTTCTCAGCAGTGTGAAGATTGCTTAGTGAAGATCACAATGTTAGATTTCACATATACACTTAAAGGAAAAAAATTTAGCAATACTGAGCAGTGTGGTAAATAGTAGTTTGGCAGAAGTATGGTTTCCAACATCAATGTAAAGCAACTACTGCCACTCCAATTTCCCATCTCTCTTACTCTGAAGCCTAAGTTTGTACTGGTCTCTGTTTTACATCCTTTTTCAGACATTACTCTGTCCCTTAGGGATAAGAACAAAATAAGGAAGGTGGCACTATGAATCAAAAGTTTTTCTTTTGCTTAGAAAACTGTTCCAAGATAGGCAGGAACTAATGATTTTCCACTTTGATTAGAGCTCTAAAAGTTTTGTTTTCCTTTTTATTAAGGCTTAAAACATGTCATACAGAGATACTTAATGTAAGCACTTGCTGGAACAAATCATATCAGTAAGCCATAGATGGTAACCCACCCATCTATCTTCATTAAACTCAAAATATATACACAAGTTGCCTGAATGTGACCAGCTCATGCAGAAGGAAATTGTACTGTTTTGTATACAACAGGGTTATCACAGCCCAATCAACATTTCAAGTCTACACTGCAGAATTACTAGAAGAAGAAATTACGTTAGGATAAACCTCTAACTTCAGGTAGAGATCATGAACAATAAAAGTGTTTCTGCTACCAAAGAGTAAAAGCCCAGCTCATTCCCGACCGCTATGCAGGCAACTTGTCGATTACAGAGCCTGGCAAAAGGAAGGACTCGCATTCCTATTACCACAGTCTATGGCTTGCTTTATTTCACCTCAAACACCACTAACTATAACCATTTGCTACTTTGTTCCACAAATTGCAACTACTGCAAGACTGACTGAGAACAACCCTTTCAAAGCATTTTCTGCCTGCCAGAAGGGTGGGCAGGCTTTGGATGAAGACAGCCAGCAGGCTTGATTTTTCTGTAGATTTCTAACTAGGATGTGGCAGTCTGAACACGGTATAAGCTCATCCACAGAAGGAACAGGCTTCCTGGAACATGAACATCAGGTGGTTTTGAGTAAACCAGCCCCAATCCTCTTGTAACAGAAAAGTCTGATAGGTCTCTGAAACACTAACAAGATGTTCACTACCTTGCAAAACAGCTGAAGTAGAGTTAAAATGGAGTTAAGTGGTTTTCCTACATATCATTTTATGCTACTGAACTGTTTCATTGGGTTTGTTGGGGTTTTTTGTTTCTAATATCCCAAAGCAATTAGTGTCTGGTCATACCATGTCATACAACGATGCCTGAACATAAGAGTTTAACTCACTATACAGAACTGTAATTTTTACTGGAGGACACAAAATCTACACCCAAATGATATTAAAAAAAATCCACAAAATTAGTATTATCTGTAGGCCTTAGATAGTAACTTAAAAAAACCCCAACAAAACAACAGAGAAAGGAACAGTAGCACACAGAATATGAGTTACTCATGATTATAAGAATATGTTAGGGATTTGCTTCCCCCCCAATGGCTTCATTAAACTTGTCATTTTAGGGCAAAGTGGCAGCTGGTAGAGCAAAATTATTACTTCCACATTTCCACTGAATTTTAGTTTAGATTAAGCAGGTAACTAATGTAGCTATTCAGAAGTAAACCAACAATGCAGATAGAGCACACTGGAGTAAACCACAGCTCACACCACCTTTAAACGATGACACACTGCCTAAACCCTACATTAGATTTAGTGCAATAAGCTGATTTACATGTAAAAAGTAAAGATAAGAGAGAGGAAATCACAAGGTTCTATCACAGGATCTTACAACGAAGGGTGAACTTCATCTCCCTTTTTCCTTGTCTAGCAAGAAAAGGGAAAGGGGTGGAGGCTGGAAAGGAAGCGATGGTCTAGGAAACACGCAGACCTGGAAGAAGCGGAGGGCGGGGGGTGCGGGATGGGACCTCCATCACAGAGAGGCCACAACGACTGCTTTAAATTCATTTAAATTTGAACAATGTTTTCTGACGACTTTGCACTTTCAGAGCTCCCCTGTGCTCCTGATCATTGGTTCTGCTTGAATATTGAGATTTGGGGCAATACATCAGACCGATCAGACCAGATAACAACTTTATTGACGTCCCAAACCTGATTGTGACGCAGCGAGAACTCCTGAGAGACCAAAGTGGATTACTATGTACTGCTTGAATGGCCACCTCCCTACAGGAAATCTGTTCAGGTTTGATTATATATAGAAAAGGGATTACGGCCCAAGACAACAGCTAAGGAACAAAAGCCAATAATAGGGCCCTTAGCGTGAAGAAAGGGGAAGACCCATTCAGAAACAATGGGCTATCAGACAAGCTTAAAAACGATAGCAAAGCTCAAACAAAACCAAAAAGCCTAAGCAGACAGATAATTTCAGGTGTCACATCTGAGCTCGAATTTTACGGATCAGGTAGCGGGATACATTTTTAGCAGCCAGTAAAAACATAATTTATTTCAAGCGAGACACAACTTTGTCCTTTTCACACGTAAATTCCGAGCATAACTCCTTGCAGCCGATGCCTGCTCAACTCGCGCCCCTCAGCCCAGGCACCTTCTCCCCTTTGCCTGTGCTGACCTTGGGCTGCCCCAGCCTCCCCCGCCAGCCCCCGAGGCCAGCTGTGTTGCAACCGGCCTGGACGAAATCCCCGGGTCCTGCCAAGCCCGGGGCTACCAGGGGACCCGCAGGGAATGGAGCCGGCGGGAGAAGGAGGCACCTCACCGCAGCACATCGCCGCCCTGCCAGGACAGAGCTCTGGGCTCAGCCCTCGCCAGCGCGACCGGGCCTAGCGCTCCCCCAG
>NW_010551222.1:0-15518 GCF_000687285.1 Phaethon lepturus | reverse complement strand
TAGAGGTCCTTTTCAATCTTAATGATTCTATGATTCTGATTCTATGATAGATATTTGAAGAGTATAACAGCATAAGCATCAAAAGTTCCTCAGTATTGCAACACCACATCCATATGTAAAGTTGAAAGCCCGAAAATAGTGGGATATGTGCATTTCAAGGGTGTTTTCTTTTTCAAGTGTTTTTCTCCATGTTAGCAACAAAGAGGTAAGAAAAGTGGTGCTAATTCCTGAGCCCTTAGGTGGCAAACAGAGAAGAGGGCCTGGGGCTGAGGACAGAGCAGAAGGAGGCTACATGACTTCATTACCAAAATCTTTCCCGTTCCTTGTCCTACAGAGTAGAAAGGGCTCCTGTAAGCTTTTGTAGACCTTTGCGCAGGACATGAATTCAAAGGGTATTCAAAGTATCTTTTGTGCTAATTAGACCAGACAGGCAGTTCCAAGTATGCTTAACCCAGATATTTGAAAGACTAATGCAACTGTTTCTAGGAATAGGTACAGCTGTCCCACTGTGAGCTGCACTGAGGTGGTGATTTCAGTTTTCATTTAAAGTATAAGTATAGGCAAGTTTACCTTTTTCCAGGGAAGATGGGAATAATGAAAATAAAATGAAAAATAAAAGAATGCTGTATTCCTGCACAGTACATTTATTAATGAAGTGCAAAATTGAAGTAAAAAAAGTCAGGCTATCATCACAGAATTCAGTACGGACAGCTATAACTTTCAGAAATCTCTAAAAGCATAATAGCACAACCAGCCAGGCATACTGCTTCACTTCAGGGTTAAAGTTTCCTCATCAAGTGAATCATTGGCTAGTGAAACAGAAAACAGCTGCTGAACAGATAATGGGCAATGCTCCAGGTTATTTTTATCACTGTTTTAGAAAGCCATACATTTGGAATTGCATTTTTAAGTGATTTCTGGAGGACAGTTTGACAGGAGAAGAGGCAACAGTTAAATAAAGTAGCATAACTCTCCTTTCCCACAATACTCAATTAAATGTTTGGCCATTAATGTAAGTTATCTTGAACATTTGATCTACCTTTGAAAATGTCCTTACCTTGTGATGCAGCCTTCATGTGTCTAAAATAAAATAGCAACATTAGAACATTAATTATAGATATGTCTGGTAATCCTGCTCTGCTATCAACTCAATACAGAAGTTCATTTCTGATTGATACTGAAATTCACATGCGTCTTTCTTCTTGAGTCCATTAGCAACCAAAGATCCCTGACTTGCCATTTTCATGGCAATGGAAACTGTAAGGACAAGAGAGGAACAGAGCTCTGAACAACAATAGCCAAACAAAACAGAATAAAGGTATCACGTTTGATTATTTATAGCATTAGCGCAACTGAGGGAAATAAAAACTTTCACCATCAGCTGTCCTACACAGTGCATTCTGCTTTACGTTACCAATCCCAGCAAGAGGGATCTCCTAGCAAACCTATAGAATTTGGAAATGCTTTTCCCTTTTCACTGCACTTTCCTCTGAGGTCTTGTTAACCAAGGCATTATTTGCCCTGAGATCACAGAGTAGCAAGAAGATTACACCACAGAGAGCCTCTGAGGTCATCGGTCCTGCGCCCCAGGCACATGCGGTAGATGGGATCGTAGATTCAAGCTGTTAAGCTTCAGAGGATGGAGGTCAAATGGGAGAATGTGATAGCATTATGGGTTTGGAGTTGTCTTCACTATTCTGCCAGGGAAAAATAACTCTGCCCTCTCCTGGAATCTGTGAAATACGAGCTTTAACTGTAATTCTCCCTGCACTCCCAAGTGACTCCCTGACACACTGGAGAAGGCTCCGCTGTGTTTGTAGGTCACTAAGACTGCAGATTCAGCCCTTTGGGCACCCCTTCTTTGGGCAGGGATGGTTACAGTTCCCTCCTCCCACCAATAACATGGTTAACCATGCCTGTATTTCACCTATACACAACTTCCGCAACAACGTCCAATGCACTTGTTAATTTCATAGTTTACATAACCCGAAAATTGCTCCATTCCTAGTGTCAAGCTAATTAAACTCCTTCCTTCAGCACCTCTGCCTTTCAGTTAGAAGAAATGCAAAGTTTGCATCTATTGCCATGTAACCCTTGGAAAAAAAGAATCATTAAACTTCCACTTAAATCAACAAATCTTTCACATTATTCATCTGCTCATTATTCATAATGTCAAAGAGCACAATATTGCAATCATCAGAGGTGCATTAAAATTTTGCTTTTACTACTTATGCATGAAAGCTGTGCACGTGTTGAAGCCACTCAGGACCCCAGTACTATAAATAGTGCTCTACTGGTAGTGGATAAAAGATGAAACAAGCCTCCTGGCACTGGAGCACAGCACGCCCTATTAAATGCTGAGCTCTGCCCGTGCTAAAAGTGAAAGGTGGCATCAACCGGTAAACTAGTCTGTGGGTAAGGCATACGTCTGGGAAGAGTGTGCTCCGACTCTGCAGCTTCCCCAAAGCGACCCAGCAGCAGCAGCTTACCTTTCTGCCTCAGCAATGGCAGAAGCTGTCATAAGACACTGGGTGGAAACTCCCGTGCGCTATCAAGAGCAGTTTGCTGTCCAAGAGCCGGAAGCGCGCAAACTGGACCACTCTTTATACGCCTTGCCGGGCCCTTCTACAGCTGCAATAGGCAACGGAAGGTGTATCACGGAAAGTACAGCTGGGGTTAGGAGGAAAAGACAAGCTTTCAGGTCTTGCTGGACGTTGTGCAGTTCCGCCCCGAAGATATCATTATTCAGACTTTCGAAGGCTGGCTCCTGATCAAAGCTCAACACGGACCCAGGATGGACGAACACGGTTTCATATCCAGAAGCTTTACCAGACAATACAAACTACCTAATGGAGTGGAGAACAAAGACTTGTCTGCGCTTTTCTGCCACGATGGCATTTTGGTTGTTGAAATGAAGAACTCAGTGGCAAAGAATTAGAGTCTTGTCCATAGTTTATTGGTGAGATAAAATCATTCTTAATATAACAACATAATATCATCCAATCAATGCTGTAGAGCGTACTAAGCATGTGCCTGTATTTATATCACAGTAAATGAAAATCTTTGTATAAATTATTCAGTATGCCGAGTTTATTGTTTGATGTGAAATGTTAGACTGCTTGCCTCCAGCTCTGTATGTGTTGGAAAGCCAGGCTTTTTGAGCAGTAGAAAATTTAGGGTAGACACAGAAAGAGAAAAAAAATCTATTTGATAACATATTGAAAATAAAGCACATTTATGACTTCAGTAGGAGGAGTTGTATTTCTAAGGAATAAGCATCTGTCATACATAGTCATAATCATTAAAGAAGCAATAGACAGGTTATGAGTCTTAGAGAAATTTAATTTACATACCAAAAATTCTGTTTTCTAATTTTTGAGATTAATTTCTTCTTCCTTAGGCTCTGGAAAAGCACACAAACTGAAGTTTATAATCAAGAAAAAAAATATTTCCACGGTCCAAGCTTGTATACAAAAAAACCCTTGAGAGATTACTTTTCAGAAGTGTGTTGCATGCTTGAAACTATAAGAAAAAAGAATAATCATGGACTATTTGCTTGAAAACATAGGCAGTAGAAATTATACTTTCTGTGAAAGACTAATTAATTTCAAAGAAAACATTCAAAGACATTTAGAAAATTGGTTTTATTTGATATATTCTGCTATCCATTAGCAACTCAGCAAAAAATATATTGCTTACAAATACTCAAAAGATCAAATTCTTCCTTGTGAATCCCCATTAATAAAAAAGCATTACTCTAGCACAGATGCCTCTATTCTTACACATTTTATGTAGTCTTGTTTTTCAATCAGATGAATACTTTACTCTTCACGTTGCTTGACAGTTTGTGTCTTCAAAAGCAAATTTTTCTGCCTATGTATAATCCCACTCTCTCTGTACCAACATGGGCTCTACATGAATCTAATTTTAGGTGTGGGAGTTCCTTACTACAGACGCTGGATTAATATCTGTCCCAGTTTCTCTCTTTTCGTAAGAATAGTAGAGGTGAAAAAAAAATCCACCACTGTATCTAGTATCTGGTCTTCTTAACGTTAAAAAAAATAATGCTGTATGTGAGTTTGTAAATACTCAAACATTTGAGATCTGCAGCTGCAAGTTGAACTGCCTCCTTTTATGTGTAAGGGAGATGAGTATGACTGCTGTGCTATGAATAGTAAAGGAATGTGGAATGGAAAGTGCCAAGTTAAATACAGACTCTTCATGATAGCCATCTGCTGTTTGGACAAATTAAAAACATATTCAAATGAAACTGAACACAAATACAATTTTAAGAATATGAGAAAAATCTGATGAACAAAACCCAGGCTCTCGCTAGCTGAAGCCAGAGTGTTCCGTTAAAATGAAAGCCCTAAGCTTGTACTTCCGCACATGTCCATTCATGAGAAAGATTTATGTCATGGTTGTTTAGACTTGAAGATATTTGGAGCAACTGACTTTTGAAAAGTGGGTAGTGCAATTCTTGCATTTTATTTATTATTTGTGCTAAAACACACAAGGAATTTGTACAAGAAGTGCAGAATAAAGTCTGTATTGTAAATTTCCATCATGTGCAATTATTTTGTTTTTTTAATAGAGCAGAAGTCAAGAACCTAATGTTTTCTAACAAACCAAACCAAATATAAAACGTATGTCCCTACATTTCCAGTCAACACACACTTTTCCCTCATATTGTCCGTGTTTAGTTTGTCTATTTGTTTAAGATGACAAATGATCACGCTAGAAAATCAGATCTAGATTTTCAACACTTTTAGGTCAAAAAGCTTCCTCAGCCAGGAATCTGATGGAAGATATAACATGGACTTTAAAAAAATAATTCTAGATACGCATTTGAATTTAAACTTTACACACCAACTTTATAAAAGCTGACAAGTTTAGAGCTATGGTTACGCATCATTTTACAGCGCAACTGTGGGGAGAGAGTTCAAGATCACCAGCTAGTAACCGGCTTTGGTGATTTTTGTTTACAGAGGATTTTGTAAATTGGATCACTTAAAATCATAGGTTATTACAAAAATTATTCTAGCTATGATTGCAGTGATGGTACTCATAGCCCTAGAGATGAAAAAGCAGTTCTAAAAAAACATAACTGTTTTAATTATTTCAAATTAGATCATGATTAAACTACTGGAAACTTGGCAAGGAATTAGACCAGACAGCCGAAATCATACCGTCTGTTCTATATATGTTAATACCATGGTTACACACAGCCCTGCCTCACAATACCGGAGGGAGAATTTGGCATTGGCCTGTTGTATATCACAGGTCTCTTCTCATGACTCCGTTTGTACTTACTGACGACATCGTCAGTTAGAAACCACTGGAACGTACTGACCCAAACATGGCAAGGATGTACCCAGGAGGATTTTACCTTCTGTAGCACGCAGAGCTTTCCAAAAGCCTAATGCCTGCTCCTTGGTGAAGGGGAACTTGCCCTGGCCCAGCCCTGAAGTACTCCTGTAATGGGGACCACGCTGGAGTGTGGACCTGCCGCTGGCTTCCTGCATTTAGCACCAAGAACAACGCAGAGGAAAGTGCCTCTCTCCTTTTTTCAGTGGCAGTTTATCGAAAGTTCTTGGATGAATTATTTTTATGTGTTTACCAGAACAGCCTCAAAGTACTTGGCAGACCGCTTCTGAATTGTCTGGGAAAAAGCTGTTTTCACATACTGTATGTCATGTTTTACTTTTATAATCTGATTAGGACTGAACGTGAATGTCACAGAGAAAGCTGCTAATACTGCTCATGGACAGCAGAATGAGAAAATTATTAACAGCAAAGGATTTTAGAACAGCTACAGCTTAAGACAGGTTTAAGACATGCTGATGTGGCTAAATTAAGAATCCTGATACTGGCTGCCTACAGAACCCTGGCCCAGAATAAGCAATAAGTGGTGCTGCAAGCCCTGCAGAGCAAGTGTTATGGAGCCTTCTCAGTTCCCATCACTGAAGGATTACCTTTGTAATTGATCAGACTGGTCGTCCACATGGATAAAGATGATTTCATGCATGAAATGCGTGTGAAAAATGCTTTCATAGAAGAAGAAAATGCCACAATATCAGCAGTAGTCTCCAAAAGAAAGGTAACAAACATTCGTTTCCATGTGATCCTTGTGGGCAGAAAGCCCACAAATGCCTTGGACTTGTTGCCTTTTTATAGTTTCTGCTGCACTAGGGCATTTGAGATCTCTCTACACAATCCAATACTTGTCGTGCGCTGAACCAAGGCTGACACCTGTCAGTCACTCAGTAACGGCTCGACTATAGCCCTGGGCATTGGAAAAGAGGAAAGGATACCCCTTGGGGTATCATGGTGGCAACGCTCCTTCTATGAGGGGTAGGTCTTGTGTTCCTTACTTAGTTCATAGCCAAGAGTCAAAATGTGCTTTTTCATCTGAGTAACGCTACAAGGTTTGGCTTTTAATGGGAGTAGAAATATTTCTGAAAATATTGGGTGCACCTTCTCTTATTTGAAAGAAATGCTGACCTCTGTCTTGCTGACTACCAGAGACAACAGCTGGCCCGTGTCATCCAGAGGACAGCATCCCAATGGCCCTACACTGTAAATGCAGGGGGTAAGTCTAAGGACTTAGACCTGTATGTTACATCTGAAATACCTGAGCTGGCCCCACTCGTGCTGACTCTGGAGCCAGAAGTACTGTCCCTGTGTGCCAACTAAGGTCCAGAAAGCCTGGACTGTCCATTCTTGTGCTTGGGCTAAAAAATCTTCCCTTATTAAAAATACTTTCACAGACGGAAAGACATGAGAAACATGGCACTACAGCTCAGGACTCCCCAGCCAGCTCAGCGCTAGTGAGGGGGTCTGAGCTCTCCACGCGACAGTGGGCTGTAGCCTTACCACAAATCCCATCAATCTCCTTAAAAAGAGACACTCCTAGAGAATCACAGAATCATTAAGGTTGGAAAAGACCTTTAAGACCATCAAGTCCAACCATCAGCCCAATACAATCATGCCCACTAAACCATGTCCCAAAGTGCTATGTCTACATGTTTTCTGAATACTTCCAGTGATGGTGACTTCACCACTTCCCTGGGCAGCCTGTTCCAATGCTTGACCACTCTGTCAGTAAAGAATTTTTTCCTAGTATCTAGCCTAAACCTCCCCTGGCACAACTTGAGGCCATTTCCTCTCATCCTATCGCTAGTTATTTGGGAGAAGAGACCAACACCCACCTCACCACAACCCCCTTTCAGGTAGTTGTAGAGAGTCATAAGGTCTCCCCTCAGCCTCCTCTTCTCCAGACTGAACAACCCCAGTTCTCTCAGCTGCGCCTCATAAGACTTGTGCTCCAGACCCCTCACCAGCTTCGTTGCCCTTCTCTGGACACGCTCCAGCACCTCAATGTCCTTCTTGTAGTGAGGGGCCCAAAACTGAACACAGGATTCAAGGTGTGGCCTCACCAGTGCCGAGTACAGGAGCACGATCACTTCCCTACTCCTGCTGGCCACACTAGTTCTGATACAGGCCAGGATGCTGCTGGCCTTCTTGGCCACCTGGGCACACTGCCAGCTCATGTTCAGCCGGCTGTCAACCAGCACCCCCAGGTCCCTTTCCGCCGGGCAGCTCTCCAGTCACTCCTCCCCAAGCCTGTAGCATCGCATGGGGTTGTTGTGCCCCAAATGCAGGACCCAGCACTTGGCCCTGTTAAACCTCATACAACTGACCTCGGCCCATCGATCCAGCCTTACGATTTGTCACATTGTAATAGTGCTGATGCCAGCATTTTCAGGGAGAAGTATGTCTAGTAGCCACTTGCAGAAATAGAACTGGTGCAAGCAGACAATCATTTACATTTCCTCTCATGCTCCTTTGGTGTGCTTACGGTGCTTTGGGCTGACCCCAACCCCAGCGAGTACCCCTCTTCTGCTGATGAAGCGTGCCACTCCCGTCCTGCAAGCTCGTACAGATGCCGCAGTGGGCAAGTCTCTGCACAGAGAGGAGACAGAAAACTGTAAGGCCAGGGTGGGCCTCAGCATGTAGTCAGCAAGGAAGCCCACCAGAGGTGTCTCAGGCAAGGATGGGGAGCAGGAGAAGCAACTGGTTCAGAATATATATATATAGGTATACATATATAAAAAATTAAAGATTTTAAGGCATAATATTGAAAACTCCTATAAGAAATACTTGACTTTTTGATAAAATGAACATTTTTAAGGCCTGGGAAAGATGTTTCAAAATTTCTTTGAAAAACTTAGGTTGTTAATAGAAAAGGAATACCATACATGGACTAAACCCTTGGTGTGCTAGTGTGAAAGAATAAGTCACCTACTATCTTCAGCTACATTTCTTTCCAGTTGCACATCCCTTAGTTTTCCTGTCCATTAATTGTAGGTTCCCATCACGTAAGCAGAAATACCATAGCAGAATATCCAAGAGTTTCACTTGCTCTTAGCAGAGTTGGATGACATGGGGGTTTAAGTGTGAGTGCCCTATCTGAACTAGATACCCCAAAATTTCTACAGTCATGTCCTCATCACCTCAAGCTGATTTATTGATTCCCTGTAAACTAGGCAACATGTGCAGTTGTTAGCTCTGCATGGAGTTGGTTTGATCCAGCAAGACTCCCTTGCTCAGGTGCCACCATGCAGCCTCCAGGACCGACTGGCATCTCGCTCTCTCCCACCACAGTACCCATGCAGCACAGAGCTCAGCTGCCTGCTCCTGCAGCTGATTCAGACGTCCAAACAGTATGACATGATGGGTGGTTCCGTGTATGACTCCACATGAGAGGTAAGATGGGATGAGAAGACGTTTTGGGTTCTAGTGGCAATAATTCCTTTATTGTTAGTTCCAGACTTCATTTCCCAGGACATCCCGCTCTCCTCTTGCCTGGACACCAGAGTTACCTATTCCACAGACACTGCAGCAGTGCCGTGGTGTAGGCACTAAGAGCAGGCATAGACTTTGCCTGTGAATGAGCTGATTTTGAGTTTGGATGTTGGGTTTAAATAAGTCCAAGTCTTAACTAAAAGCAATAGCATTACATCATAGCTATAATGAAAAATTAATGAAAGGAAATGATTTTCAGAGCATGCTTTGACAAATAAAAACATAATTCTTGTACTTTGTCTCACGGAGCAGACAGAAACTCACATGCTACCTGCAGTGGTGACAAGCTGTATGCATTTTAATAGTATTTTTGTAACATAACCACAATCATCCAAGTCCTGGTGTCATGATCAATATGTACCGTACAAGTACATAAATACATATTATGGTACATAAATACCATAAATACAGTCTCTGCCCTTAATGGATATATGAACCCTCAGGGCTTGATCCTGGAATGAAACTGATAAGGACTCAGTGCAGGTTAAGAGACTCTGATGCAAATATATGCTGAAATAGGAACTCTGAGACTCATTCTATCATACTACCCATAGCAATATTTATCTGAGACTTTCTAGAAACTTCAGCCTGAAATGGTTACACTGTGGAGACAGTTAAGGTTTACAGATTTATAGGTTTAAAGGTCAGAAGAGTCAGTGATGATCCCCAGTGTGATCCCCTGAACAGAAGCCACATCATCTTACTTGCTAATTTCTTCATGAGGCCCATAAGATGTTTGAAAAATAACAGATATTTAAGACATCAAATCTTTATTTAAAGATGATGATAAACTCATCACACCCCTCCATAAATGGTTCAAGCATTAAAAATCACCATGGTCAACAAAAAGCAGGTTTTTCCCTAGCTTCTGAGGTTTGCTCAGTGATAAAAATTTTTCCCTAAAACTAAAAGTAATAGTCTGAACAGCTTTTGGGACAGTCTTTTTACTATCCTAATATTGTGAGTTACAAAGATATAAGAGTTTAACACCTGATGCTAAACATCCTCTTTAGTTACTGATAGATCACAAAGGAATTCATCGACATGAAAAACTGTGAGAACTGTTTTTCCACATACAGAGCAGAAATATCTATTGAATAACCTTGGATATATTTAATATCTCTCCTCTATTGCCATTGGCAGTTTTGTCATCCTCATGCCATACTTATCTAAACTACCATTAGGATTTTGTTTCTTCCTGAGTAAGTCCTGCCTGTTGTTCTACTGGCCATATAATTTTTAACATACCTTTAGCTTTTTTCTCATAATTATCAGTTGGTAATGCTTGCTATCAACTTCTTCATTGTTCCATTTCTACTTCCACTTACCCTTTTATAACAATATATTTTAAATGCAGATAATTCTGTTTATATGAATACAGTTCTGTATTTATGGGTAGCTAATAAAACATTCTTCTAAATGCATAGAGAACAGCCACAGGCAGGTTCTGACACTGCTTCTCTCAGGAAATTATCAACCCTTAACATTTCACTAATGGTGTGGGATGCCTGGCATGTCTCCAGCATTGAAATCCCTTCTAAAACAAGGGTTTAATAAGGAAGCGACAGGCTGCACCACCTGTGATAAGGAATTCATACCATTCACCTTCTCAGCAATACACAGCCCAAACCAAGCACGGCCTCATCCTTTTCACCATCCTTTTCAGGCCTCTATGTTTGCCAAAAGACCAGCAAAACCCAGAAGCTGAAACATTTACCTTAGAGAAACCTAATGCTGTTTTCAGACACCAAGCTGCTCAGAAATCCTCATCTCTCGAGCTGACACAGACAACATAAGCACGTCCTTGACCACCCTCTTCTTGTACTCAAGCAACAACACAAGCTAAATTTTTCTCCTTGAAGGTAAGACAGCAATCTCACTTACTCAGAACTTAGTGTCACTGCCTCTTGCTACCAGAATGTGCTGTCTCAGCTTAAACACAAGCACTATGTGTCTCAGTCTTTATGTTTAGGAGGTAAATGCTGCCTGCATGCATGTCAAGGGACTGGCAGCTGACCCAGGTGCATTCATCTGTAACCACAAAAGACTCTCAGCACCATCCAGAAGGTCCATCCAGCACATACCCCCGCTGCCACAGCATGGAAGAACGGCATAGATAATGGATTTATCTTGACAGCATCCTTAGACGGTTATGAAACATTATCTCTGCAGACAAGGAACAGAGACAGACATGCATTCCAAGCAATATCAAACGGAGGGTTGAGAATTTCTGAGTAACAGCCATCTATTACACAGACTGGGGCTGAGATAGCTAGCACGTATTGCAAAGGTCAAGCAAGAACCTCAGTATTTCTGCTCAGTTATCTCTAATTTTACACAACCTAGTTTGAAAAAAAAATTCAATTTCTGCTTAATATATGTTCCCACTTGAAAAATACTTTCTTTTCTCCTAAATTCCACTGCATCTTTTCCTAAATTCCATAGCACACTATAAAATGTCTCCATTTCTGATACCTGTTTTATGTCTTAAAGTATGATTCTACAAAACATTTAAAAGCTAATCATATTCAATCTTTTAGAAGCTGAAAAAAAAAGAACCCTGGAATAACATATTTGTCTCATTTATTGCGTTTTCTTCATTGCTTTGCTACTTCAAAGGCTTCACTTGCTTTTAGCCTGGTAATTTCAGCGTTTAAAATCATTTCGTGCCCTCTAGTGGCAGCCCTGCCAGGAATCCTGAACTGAGAGGACTGGGAATTGGACATTACAGTTACACGTCATGAAACGGTTTATTCCCTTTTTAAGTGAAATTTATTATTCAACTCTATAGTTTAAAAAAATTGCAGTAATTTCTAGTTATCATAAGAAAACAAAACAAAATCCAGCAAAAAACAAACCAGCAAAACAAATCATCTAGAGATACAACACAAATAGCAACCAAAAAAATCACATACTGAGTAAGCATTTTACTGAGTTTGCTCTTCGAAATTACACTGATAAAAATTGGCCTGTTTGTAGCCGTTCCCTTGCACAAAGCACTATTCAGTGCATTTCCTATAGGATGTTTTTCAGTATCCACACACACAGTTTTTCCAGGGCCCACAGAGGGTTATAATGAAAAGGCTAAGTGCCACCAGACCTTCGTCTTCCCCCACGGAAAATCACTTTGCTTTTCTTACTACAGCAGCAAAGTGATGGTGTAGAGGAAAATTAACCAAATAAAGAAGGAAATATTTGGGGGCTTCAAGGAAAAGTTATGCTGGGGTGATACACGCTTTTGTTATTTTTGGTTTCAGAGCCTCTACTCATTCACTTTTTCCTAATTCAGGATACCCTAAAATCTTTTCCCAAAAATGTTCCCAATTTTTTTTTTTTTTATTTTAAGCTTCTACATCTGAGCAGAAAAATAACTCGTGCTGCTCTCAAACAGCTCTTTCAGCCCATATCCTCAGGGGTCTTGAGATGCCTAACTCCAAATTAAAACAGTGAGATATCCCATACATAGATATCAGTAGCCATTTGGCTTTAATCTGGTTTTCAGTTTAACCCCCCAAATTATAAATCCACAGGAACAAATTAAATAATAAACATTTTCACTGAATTATAGGTTATCAGTCTCAATAGGGTAACATCCACCTTGACTCTGAAAATTCAATTCCCAGTGAAGATGGTAGAAATTCCTGACCAAGCAAAGCTTTCAGATACATGCTTTGTGCAGCTAAAATTCTGTAAGTCAATATGTGCCATTCTTATTTTGAAACCCTTGCCTCTGCTAGTCTGAACAACAAGAAACCATGCTCAATCAACTCAGCCCTTCTACTTGACACTGTAGACGGTTACTGAGGGTCTAAAAAGCTGTCTTCTTCAAACCCTTCAAAAAACTTTTTTTAGGGTGGCTCCTAATTTTGCAGGTTGGTTTTCCTGAGAATAATTGTTGAGTTTTAAAAAATGTTAATTTTAACATCCACAACAGAATGCCTGCACACAGTGATAATCAGAGTTGGCTGACTGGTGGGAGAAAGATGGAAAATGTCATTTACAACCTTGTTACTGTCCCAAATTCTCTTTGCAGTTTTTTCCACCAGGGAAGTAATATAACACACTTTTTCCTTTCATAATTTTGCCTTATTGATGGCGTTAGTGCCTGAAAAAACATGACCCAATTTCACACAATTTAATTTTTTTTAAAATCTCAAGATAAAACTGGAAGATTTTAGAGAATAACTACTTCACTAGTTTATACTTATTTATTTAAGAAATATTATTCTCTTTAGCTTTACATTTCTTATGCCTTCAAATTCTCCTGGTAGCAGTTTTTGCACCTGTCAAACTTGACATCTTTGCTTGTGTCTGTCTGAGATACAAATACTGAGCCAGTACTTACTAAGAAAACATCAGATCTAATGCACTAAGGGGGGCAGGAGGAAGCAGGGCAGCTGCCACCTTCACCACTGCACCCCAGGGAGAAAGTCAGGCGCCCAGCTCGTCCCTTCATCCTGCCCTGGCCCTGACAGCCGCAGCCTGACAGGCATCCGCACGACTCTTCACCACTTGGAGCATGAAAATCCCATTCCTGAATTGACTTTGTAGCTGCACAAGGCATCTTGTTTGTCAGTCCAGGTTGTTCAATGAAAGCAAATCTTAAATATGTCTATACAAATCAGGTAGGTCAGCTTCATTTCCAGTACTGATTGCCGCAAGTGAAAAAAAGACTATTTCACAGAAAACAACATTAACAGACACAGAAGGACACAGAAAGGACACAGAAACTAAGATGAATAGGACTGAAGAGTTTGAAAATGGACTTGAATCAGGTGCAGTAAAACACATACAGAAGAATAAGTGGCATACAAAAGGCAGATCAGGAGCTAATTTTCCTTTACTTTAACTTGTGAGTGTTCACATGAATGCACAAGACTGCCTAGATCAACGTTAGGAGTAACTTTGGAAGGAATACAAAACCCCAAACTTATCCTGATTTGCAGAAGTCAGAATCTGGGACAAAATCTAAGACCAGGTTAAAGTGATCCACATCTACCTCCTGTTGGGGTTCTAGTCCTTATTCTAGGCTGGCCACATGGGTGGAAGGTAGCACACTGGACTGTGGATCAGGTGCAGTGGCCATCTCTGTGTTTGGCAGAAGAGAACCACGTCTGTGTGAAAGGCAGATGCTGATGATCACTAGGCTTGATGTAAAAAGAGCTTTGGCAGTTTTCAGAGCACTGACAAATGCTGATGCAGGACTTGAGGAGCTCCTCAGAGCCTGCTGGGGGGTGTAATCATGACCAGGCCAGGTCAGGGTGCTTCTACCAGTACCAAGTGAGCTGGTGGGGAAATCCAGAAGCCTTGATGTAGAATTGTGTGAAGTCAAGGTCTTTAGCTGCACCATCCTGGGCAGCTGCCAGCTCTCTCTCAGGAGGTGATGGATGCTTCTCACTTTAGCACAGATGTTGATACTCAGAATTGCTCTCCGTAAACTCGCTGCTTCAAATTCAGTGCTTGAGTTTGGAGATGGTGGCGCAGGTGATGCAACAGGAACATGTTCCACTGGACTGGGCACCAAGAAGCTGGTTATGTGATTCTTCGGGCATGATTGGTATTGGCTAATTAAAATAGACTTCCAGAGTTAAGCAATAAAGGAATCTGGGGCTAAAATTCTTGGCTGGGGTGAGCTGATATGTTACAAAAATGTTAAGTACACAAGCCAAGCAACAGCAACAGAAATGCTCTGTCATAATATGTGCAGTAACATTCGAAAATGAAGGTAAGAAGAAACAAGTGAACACCAAAACCCATGTATCAAGCAGTACAGCCAGCGATGAAAGGAAGCAGTGGGTCTTGTAGCATCCCTGTGAATTGCCCCCAAATGAGGACAAATTATTCGTCTCAAAGACCTTTGAGAAGCAACATACGCTTTGAACCACATCAGAGAAACAAGCAAGAACTACCTATCTGGCAGGATGCTGATGGGTACATGCGAAGAACTGGGGACCAAAGAGGCACGCCTCCTCTTTGGAGCTCACAGTAAGAGAGCTTCCTCGTAGTTGTTAGTGAACAGGTGGAAATCCTGAGAGAAACTCAAGTATCCAGGGATCCAAAAAGCACTAAAAGATGACTAATGGGGTGGGATCCATGTGATTAGATAACACAAGACGAGGTGCCACAGGAGTAAGGAGGGGAAATGACTCGGCCAGGGAAAAAAGCTCTGGGATGGGATTGAGGCTGTTCCACATCAAGCAGCATGACCGCCTTTCTTGTGAGGGCTAAGATACGCACTACCCACAACTAAAATGCACGCTTCCCTAACTCTAACCTCACTTTTCTTTGCAAAAAAGAATGAGCTGGAGGAGGGCCTCCAGACATGGCGCAGCCCTTCCCAAGCGCCTGCATGATGCACCTCCTGCAGAAATGGCAGCAGTGACGGCACCGATCTGGCCCGCTGACCACGCGGCAACCCTGGAAAGAAAACCAAGCAGCTGAGAAGGCGCTCAGGCGTCTTGGCCTAACCCAGAGCAGTGGTGAAACACCTTCGGGGGTGGGTGGGAGGAATCGTTGTGTGTTCGAGTCGCGGAAATATGGTACACTTGGGAGAAATCAGTCAACGGGCTTAAAAAGGCCGGACGCGCAGGCTGTTACAACCTGGAAAACCTGGTACAAACCACTCAAAACAGGGCAGTCTGAAGCGCTAC
>NW_010551221.1:0-1651 GCF_000687285.1 Phaethon lepturus | reverse complement strand
CAACCTAGTGATTCTGTGATTCTGTGATGGGTGAGATGGGTATAATTGAGAGGTGTGAACTGGGGCAGGTGTTCCTCTCCAGAGGCACCCAGCTTGAGCTGTAACCTAAGAACTAGTAAAAGACTAATTGGAAACCTTCACTCGGACTTTGCATTCTCAGCGGGATCCTAGGGTTGGACCCTGTTATGGTGGCCGGCATGTGTAAATCCGTAACAGTAAGTCCTGCTCAGCAATAACAAAAACATCCCTGTCTTATCAACACTGTTTTCAGTACTAATCCAAAACATAGCCCCATACTAGCTACTATGCAGAAAATTAACTCTATCCCAGCCAAAACCAGCACAATTATTTATAAATCTACCCTCTGGCATTAGTTGGAGAGGATTTTAGAAACTTTTTTTTTATGTAGTTCATCTCAGCAGTTTATTGTTGTTTCACTTCTTCCCTCCAAGACAAAAAGGTGATGACAATATGTGGCTTGCATTAAATACGATAGTTACTACTAAATGTACATTGGAGCATCTAATATTTCATCATCTCTGTAAGTTAATTTAGATCGCGGCTCTGTAAACACTGTGTTCTAGAGCTTTCTCATTGCCATTAAGCTACTCAGTCTCCCGAAATCCGTCAGGATGAAGGTATGTAATGTTCTGAATATTTCCAAATGGTAGAGCAACTCTGAAGAGAAGTTGCCTAATTGTGTATCTATCAAAAATGGAAATGGAAGATGACACATGGTATTGACTGCCTAAAAGCTTGGCTTCTGTTAATTTATTTTTGCTTTTGAAAATTTTCATTGCTCTAGCTATTCGAACGGAGGAACTTCTACACTGAGAGCCTTTCCTGACACTTCCAAATGTTTAGGTATCTTGAAATTACCGTTGTCAGTTCAGTCATTTTCTGTTTGCATTTGTGCATTAATATATAATTTACCAACTGCTCAGATCTATGTTGCGTTTTGAATATAACACAGTCTTCTTTTCCCCACCAGATAACACTTCATCAAATCCCCTCTGAACAGCTTTTTTTGCATTGCACAAGAAATACTTCTGCTTCGTTATGAACTTGTCTGTTTTCACTGTTTATAAATGCTGCTTTTATATTGCTCTACTTCAAATTTAGAGAATGCTAGTACAGAAGTTAATTTATTTTGTTACAGTATGCATCTTGTGATAGACACCTCTTTCTTTTAATATAACCTTACATTTATTATTGTCTGTGCCAACTACTTATCCACATATGGTGTTTATACTTTGCCAGACTGACTTCAGCTCCTTCCCTTGTTTGCTGATACAGGCAGATTTTTCCCTAGTCCAGCACTTATCCACTGTTCTTTACACAATAATGGCAAATTTCATTAGTTTTTGTGATTACAGATCATAAATAATTAAATCTCTAATTTGTCTATTAACTTCTTAAATGTGTATGAATTGGTTTTAAAATGCCACTAGGCAACATAGTGGCCAATCTTTTTAGCTATGCTCTGGTTTTGTGTAAAGAAAATATGTTCCTCGGGGTTGGTTTTTTTTTGCTTTGACAAGCAATTTACAGTCCTCATATTCCCTCTAGAATAAGTGGAAGATCTTCAGTGCAGCTAGAATTGCCTTATGCTCTTTCTATAATAGAATCATAGAATATCTCAAGTTGGAAG
>NW_010551220.1:12330-18748 GCF_000687285.1 Phaethon lepturus | reverse complement strand
GGATGCTACGCTCGCTCCTGTAACGGCAGAGTAGAAGTGGCCTGTGACAAGCGGCGAGGATGTGTTTTTTCTTTAGGCAGCAGTTTACTGGCAAAATAAGCGTGCGTGCCCATGTATTCACGCACGCATACACGTACACACTTTCCTACACATACGTAACAGGTTTCTTCGCTTTTAGGTTAGAAATTAAAAACCCACACGGGATTGTGTCGTTTTGAAGAGGAGGCTTAGGGGTCACTTTGGATGCTTGCTTGCTGCATATTGTTTAGAAAGTGACTGTGCACACAGTATACACGAGTGTATCGCAAAGCAACTCAAATGGAGGAAGTAAAACCTGGAACGGTGACACCACCTGCCCACAGCCATTCCTATCACTCCCAGCCGCACAGATTATAGGTGTCAAAATGTGTGCGTATCAAGCAGTGCTTGACTGATTTATGCCAAGCATTCAAAGACTACAGTCAACAAAGTTATTCCACTTATTTCTGTAGTCTTCGAATAGAGTCCACAGTGGGGTTTAGGGGACACCATCTCTATCAGCTGCATACGAAGCAAACAACATGCACGCATAGGTGTCACAAACACACACAGCTCTGTGGCACCCATGTGTGCCTATCCCCCCCCACCACCCCCCAAGTGACAGGCACAGTTTTAAGAAAATAATTATCAAGGTCTCCGCAAATTCAGCTCAAAATAATACTACTGATGGCCTAATCTTTTGAATGCTACAGCTTGTGCAACTGCAAACTTTAGGACACAACTAATCATAATTTTTCACCAGAAGGGTAGTGAAACCCTGGCACAGTTGCCCAGAGAGGTGGTAGATGCCCCATCACTGGAAACATTCAAGGTCAGGTTGGACGGGGCTCTGAGCAACCTGACCTAGTTGAAGATGTGCCTGCTCATTGCAGGGGGAGTGAACTAGATGGCCTTTAAAGGTCCCTTCCAACCCAAATTATTCTATGATGCTTTTTCAATGTTTACTTTGAAAAAGAAGAAAAAATTCTCCAGAAGGGTTTTAAGAGTTCCAGAAAGTAAAAGCTCCGAGTCATGTAACATTGTAGAGATTAGTTCTATATTAATGTCTCTTAAACAAAAAAACAGAATTGGGTCCTTTCTAACACATTGGTAAGTACCAAGCAGTAGTTCCTTTCCATTCACTATAATAAATGTCAAAAATAATATTGAGTTATAAGTAGCAGTTCTAATGCAACAAAGAAGAAATTAAATTTGCAGGTTTCTACCCTCCGTTCTGACTTCCTTCATTGCCTGTGGGCTTGATTCCATAGGATGTTTAAATACAAAAATAAATATATAAATAATTATTAGCTAATGAGCAATGTCACTGAGGTCAATGGAACTATTTATGTTTAACATTATGCACATGTCTAAAGTGCTTTTCTGGACCACAGCCCATATTAACTTCCATTTTATATAAAAATACAGTGAACAGTTTAATAAAATAGAAGACACCATCTTAAGGGATATTGTGAACCGCATCAATGTTCTTCTGGCTTTGATATATATCTCTTAATTAATAAATGCACTCAGAGACTTATTGGGATCCTGTGCAGAAACATTTCAGACACATAATATGTCAGTAGTATATGATAATCTGTATAGAATATAGAGGAAATGAGAGAGAACCTGCAGCGCCAGCTTAGTACTTCAGTGCCTTTAAGTATTACAACCAGCATAGTTCAAGGTGTGAACACAGATCTCTTTAAGAGACTCAAACTCTTACTTCAGCGAGGATTTTTGAAAGAGATTAAGAAAAGACTCCTCAGGTGAAAATTCCCATAAACAGAAAAGAAACCCAAGAACTCAGAATGCTATGAACAATCTCCCAATTAATCTCTCAAACTGATTGTAATAAGAGTTGGCAATATACACAAAATTAATCTAAAACACAAATGTTTCAGAGAGAAATTTTAAAATAACTTTCAGATTATATATAACTGCTAGCAGCACAAAAAAAAACACACCATCCTCTCCCATTTCTCATGCAAAGAATGTCTTGGGAGACATTCTGTCTTTCAGAACTGCTGATCTTGCTACTTTTATTTGACAACTTGGATATTAACGATTTGTTCTTTTAAGTCACAATGTGTGATTAAATATGGCTGTTTTGTTATTTATACTAAATTGCATTCCACAGAACCTGGCCTTTAGATATTAAAATCTAATTAATAATAAAAACACACTCTTTTAAATGTTAATACCTTTCCAAATACTTTTCTTTTTTCATAGTATTTTTACTTCTCTGAAGACTCTGAACGCTCACTTTCCTTCTTTGTTATGTGACAAACTGTAAAGAAGCAACAATGATTACTATTTATATTTAGAAGAACGTAAAATTGAAAGTCTAAGATCTATGCATTTTAATATAACTTAAGTAATTTGGGAACTGTGGGATCATTTTATTAGCATCTTTCCGTGGAACTTTCATTTGTGCCTTTTCTATACTGAAGCAAAAGTTTCCTCCAGTTAAATTTCATCTGAGAAGCAAAATATTACCTCCAGATTATACTTCTGCAAAGGGAAAATATTTTTCCTTACACCTTACAATACAGTAAGTGCAGAGAAGCAGAAAATCATGCTCTATATTTTATGGCTTTTCTTTAAAAGTACCCTTAAAGAAAAAAAGGTAGGAAAAAAGAAAAATTGTTATTTGAGAATAGTATGTTTTAAGCTCATACCCTTATGATATTTATTAGCTTTGATTCTTCTTACATTTCCTACCACTCTGTTATTATTTTAAGACTATATGAAAAATGGTGATTGAGAATATCATCATCCATAAGAAATGAAGCATTTTCTCAAGACAGCTGGAAACAAAGGGGAAGAACCTGCCTAGCTCTTCTATATAGCAGGTTTAATCAATGAAATGCTGGAAACAAAATTTCCAGAACCAAGTTGTCAGTGGGGCAAGAACTAAACATTGCCAACCAACTGAAAGCAAAAATAGGACAGAAAGACCAGAGGAAAAAGCATTCGTTCTGAGAGAAGCATCTGAAGAAGCCAAATACCAAAACACGCCCGGGCTGTGGACCAAAAGGACGAATGACATCAGAAGTAGACAAAATAAAAAAAACCAAACAAAAACAGTAAAATTCGTGGTTTCAAGAAGGAAAAAGCAATTACTGTGCTGAACGTATTAAAATACTGTTCAGTGCTCAATGTTCACTGCCTCTGTACTGTTACTCCTCCATGTATACAATTGCCCTAGCTGCCAAAAAATGATGCTTGGAAGATTTCAGGTTGCACGTCACCTTTAAATCTGTCCTAGCTAAAGAAAGCTTCTGTGTTGGGCTCCTCAGCACCTGAAGCAAAGAGATGAGAGCCCTCCTGAAGGCCTAGGCAGAGCCAACAGTCACGGGGAAAGACTGAAGAAGAAAAAAGCATCAGTGCTCTTCAATAAGGAGACTTGAGGAGATAAGGGGTGGCAGGGGGACGATAAGGATCAGTGGACCACAATCTGACCCACGCATGAACAGGATGGGAGAGATGTTTGTGACTTTATCATGATGGACCTAAGTTGACTGTGGGGCTTTTGGCCACCAAAAAATCCTCATGTCTCAGGTGCACAACTAAATTTTGCCCATAAATTATTATTATTATTTCAGTACGCAGTAATGCATTTTAAAATAAGTCCATCTGACTTATTCGCACAGAACCAACGTTCTTATAGGTAAGATAGATTGGGAAAGCTCCCCAAATCCTTTCTGCTTAATCAGTTTGGGATCAGACATTTGGGAAAAAATAAAATCTAGCACTATTACACACATTTTGAGAATTAGGGTGTTACAATACAGTAAATGATGAAACACTCTGAAACACTTTCTTCAATTATCCATTTAGCACCAGAGACAATGCTGTGTATGCCATTTCTGCCAAATTAGAAAGGAGGGTTAAAAAACACCTGCCTTCTATAAATTCATGAAATGAAAAAGAACAAACTGATCAGAGGATAAAACCATACTAAATATATACAAACTCAATGGCCTCTGAGCATCATTGTTGATAAAACCATATACTGTAATTATTTCTCTGAAGTCAGTGTGACACCACAGAGTACTAAATATTCATTCTTTGGAATAAATATGAATTTAGAACTATTCATCTTTTTTCAAACAGCTGACATGCTGCATAAACAGAAAGTATATATGGTTTTTTTAAAGTAAACAATACAATAAGTAAAGTGATTTATTATGCAATTTATCTCTTTCCATCTCTGTGCTGTTCATAATTCAGATCCACACAGGGCAGTTCATATACCATTAATATTTCCCAGATGTGTTTGATTTTAAGGCTATGATCATTTTAAATGTTTTAAAATGTATGCCATTTATCATTAGTGTTATGGTGGTGTCACTCGCATTATTATAGTTAAGGTTGTGTCAGCATTTCTATAAGCCCTTATTTTCAGGGGTTCGGAACTTGGCAGTAAGAAGTGGCTACAGGCTGAAACCTGGCATAAAGCATCCTGACTTGGGAGCAATTAAATGTCTTTCTTTAAAAGCTAACAAAGGATTTTATCATGAAATTCTGCAAGAGAGAAAGAAAAGTGTTTGTGGTTTTAAGATATGAAGTTCTGCTGGCAGATCTTGGAACTTGTTTTGCACAGAAATGAATAAAAGCAAAAGAAAGTCCTACGGGAGGTGGAGAGTGCTGGAGGCTGGTGAGGGTAGAGACAAACTACTATTCTTTTGAACAACTCAGCTGTGTGTATTTCAAACAAACAAATACAGCAGGGCATCTCAGCAACATCTGTAGCACCTGGAAATTCAACGAGTATACATTTTCCACATGACTTGAAATATCAGAACAGAGCTTTTCCAAAAGTGCATTAACCTAAGTGTTCTTTCACATAGCAATATAAGGACAAGCTTCAATTTAAATGGCCATGTTTTATTTGCAACTGACCTCCCAGTTCTGATTGTTTTATCTTAACTAGACTGGGACTGGAGTCATACAGAACTACTGTGCCACACAGCTAACGTTCACACAAGAAATCCTGACTACTGTTTCAAGATCTTTATGCTGCTCTGAAACTCTTGAGTAGATACATTCTGCAAAAAGCATATAGTTAGACTCTTGCAGAAACTGCATTGGTAGTAGAGGAATAGAGAACACAGAAAACCCTATCCTGTAGTGCTGGTCTACCATCTTGCCAATCAGAAGTTACTTTGCCTCTCTTCCTGCCACAGCACAGAATTTGCTTCTATAATTAACAAAATTAACTAATTTATTTAAGAGACCAGGAACATTGGTAAACATCCTGTATGCCTGCAGACCCGTCATGAAAATAGTTTTCAGCTAAGCACTAAAAGTATTAAAATTTGCCAGGTCTGCAATGAGAAGGGTTGGACTACTTACAATTATTATTTCTTTTCCTGACCACTGCCAGCTCCCATGCTGTAGAATTTGAGATTCTGTGAGCAATTCCTACTGCCAGTTCTTAAAAATTTCAGATTCCCCAGCTATTTGTTTTTTGTTTTGGTTTTTGGTTTTTTTTCTTCTACCAGCTGGGCCACGGAGCAAAAATAGAGTTCTTTTTCAAGCGCTGCTTTCAGAACCCCCATCCCCCAAAATACACCCACGTTTTCATTCTTTCCAAACACAGCTCCTGGTTTTCCAAACGAGAGTTCAGGGCCCAGACCCAGAGGAATCACTTGCTTCTTCCCATCAGAATCGACTACTTTGTTTCCCTTTCATCCTCACACAGGTACTCAGATCTCCCCACTCTCAGAACTCTAAATTTTTATTCTTCCCTACCATGATTTTATTGTCCTTTGCCTTTCTAGCCACTCTGACATGACCCCTTCAATGTACATCAATAGGAGTCACGCCCTAGTATCTTCTCTAAAAATCAATTGCAATGAGGCTGACGCAATGCCACCTGAAAAATTGCTAATGCCCTACCATTTCATGCAGAACCTCTGCTATTGCTGTCTCCTTGCCTCCACCCCAAAAAAAGCCTGCTGTTGCTGTGCTCTTCTTCTTTCACCTCTGCTATGCTAGCTACAAGGTAACTGGCTTCCACTTTCTTTTAAGACTGCATGACTCTACACTACTACGATGTCACTATTTATTCCTTTGTTACTATAGGCAGCACCCTGGAAGACATATTATTTTTCACTCACTCTCTTAGTAAGAAAAAAAATAAATTGTCAGAACTAATTAATTCCTTACCAAAAACATGGTAAAACTGGTTTCAGGACATGGACACTTCTTCTTACCCTTCTCATCAAGCAGTCTCTCCTCAACCAGTCAAGTTATTTAAGACTTTTTACCTCTTGTGTCCTGCACTGTTGTGAGATAGAAAACTTTAACAAAAAAGACAATCTAGACTTTTTAATCAACGCTTGGAACCTTAGGCTTTATAGCTGATTACATCACTCCTGTATAAATAACT
>NW_010551220.1:0-12299 GCF_000687285.1 Phaethon lepturus | reverse complement strand
AGGGAAAGAATATCTAGCTCTTCAGGGAGTTAGTCAATAGGGCCCCCCTGGGAAGCTTACATCCCCAGGTGTAAGAAATCAGGAAACAAAGGCTAAAGACCAGCATGGCTGAGTCAAGACCTGACGGGCAAACTAAAGGGCAAGAAGGAAATGCACAGGCAGTGCGGAAGCAGGGACAGGTATCCTGGGATGAGTACAGGGACACTGCCCAGTTGTGTACAGATGGGGTCAGGAAGGCCAAGGCACAGATAGAGTCAATCTTGGCAAGAGATACAAAGAATAATAATAAGGGCTTCTATAGATAGGTATGTCAGCCAGAAGAGGAAGGTCAAAGAAAGTGTACCCCACCCGTTGATAACCAAGACTGGCAGACTAGTAACAACATGTGAGGAAAAGGTTGAGGTACTCAACGATGACTTTGCCTCAGTCTTCATTTCTCTTCCCACACCTCTCGAGGGAATGGAATGCAAGATGGGGACTGGAGGAGCAAAGTCCCTCCCTCGCTGTAAGTGGAGATCAAGTTCAAGACCACCTGAGGAACTTGAACAAGCACAAGTCTGTGGGACCTGATGAGGTGCATCCCAGAGTCTTGAAGGAATTTGCTGATGCAGTTGCCAAGCCACTTTTCAGGATATTTGAAAAGTCCTGGCAGTCAGGTGAAGGCCCTGGAAAATGGGAAAAGGGAAACATTGCACCCATTTTAAAAAAAGGTAGCAAGGAGGACCCTCTGAGCTACTGACCCATCAGCCTCATCTCTGTGCCTGGGAAGATCATTGATCAGATTCTCCTAGAAGCTATGCTAAGGCACATGGAGGACAAGGAAGTGATTTGAGACAGCCAGCATGGCTTCACCAAGGGCAAGTCCTGCCTGACCAACCCAGTAGCCTTCTATGATGGAATGACCCCATCAGTGGACAAGGGAACAGCTACCAATGTCATCTATCTGGAATTCTGTAAGGCTTTTGACAGTGTCCCCCACAACAGCCTGCTCTCTACATTGGAGAGACAGGGATTTGATGAGTGGACTGTTGGATGGATGAGGAATTGGTTGGGTGGTCACATCCAGAGGGTAGTGGTCAGTGGCTCAATGTCCAGATGGAGATCAGTGACGGAGTAGTGTCCATCAAGGGTCTGTACTGGGACCAGTACAATTTAATATCTTCATTAATGACATAGGCAGTGGGATCAAGTGCATCCTTGGCAAGGTGACACCACCAAGCTGAGTGATGCAGTTGACATCCCTGAGGGACGGGATGCCATCCAGAGGGATCTGGACAAGCTTGAGGAAGGGACCCGTGTAAACCCCCTGAGATTCAACAAGGCCAAGTGCAGGGTCCTGCATGCTGGGTCAGGGCAACCCCCAGCACTAATCCAGGCTGGGGGATAAAGGGATCGACAGCAGCACTGCCGGGGGGATGAAGGGATCAAGAGCAGACCTGCCAAGGAGGACTTGGACATATTGATGGATGAAAAGTTGGACTTGAGCTGGCAATGTGTGCTCATAGGCCAGAAGGCAAACTGTATCCTGGGCTGCATCCAAAGAAGCATGGCCAGGAGGTCAAGGGAGGCAATTCTGCCCCTCAGCTCTGGTGAGACCCCACCTGCAGTACTGTGTCCAGCTTTGGAGCCCTCAGCACAGGAAAGACATGGAACTGTCGGAGAGGGTCCAGAGGAGGGCCACAGAAATGATCAGAGGGATGGAGCACCTCTCCTGTGAGGACACACTGAGAGAGTTGGGGTTGTTCAGCCTGGAGAAGAGAAGGCTCCGGGGAGACCTTATTGCAGCCTTCCAGTCCTTAAAGGGGGCTTCTAAGAAAGATGGGGACAGACTTTTTAGCAGGGCCTATAGCGATAGGACAAGGGGTAATGGCTTTAAACTAAAAGGGGGTAGATTTAGACTAAATAGAAGATCTATGTGGACAGAAGGAAGAAAATTCTCACAATGAGGGTGCTGAGACACTGGCACAGCTTGCCCAGAGAGGTGGTAGATGCCCCATCCCTGGAAACATCCAAGATCAGGTTGGGCGGGGCTCTGAGCAACTTCATCTAGTTGAAGATGTCGCTGCTTATTGCAGGGGCATTGGACTAGGTGACCTTTAAAGGTCCTTTTCAGCCCAAAGATTGTATGCTTCTATGATATTATTCAGCCATCTGTTAAAACATGAATAATAACTGATTATCAGATAACTTGTAGAGTCTCTTTCCATTCCACCAGAGGGCTACAGAACTCCCAAAATACTGAGAAACCAAGTTTCCCACCTTTCCGAAGGAAACTATGTTCTGCATGTCATTTCCAATTTGCTATGAACGTAGTTTCCAACTGATTTTTAGAGATAAGTAAGAAAAAATTTAGCAGAGCTTTTTATAATTCTGCAATTGGCAAACACACTTTCAGAATAAAATTTGAGATGGAGCAGATTTAAACAATGGTTTCAACATGCCTGAAGCATTGTCCACAGGTCATGTTTCCATTTCTGCCTTCAGAAAAATGGAGAAAAATCCCTCCTGCTTTCTATTTTTCACCTACTTTGCTCATCCACCACATAGAGCTGCACCATGCACAGTATCGAGTTTACAAAGTTTCCATTTACTTGCAATTATTTTTCTCTTATATTAAGTTTTTACGTTTCACTCCACAAACTAACACCTCACTGCTTCTGGATACGTGGCCATTCACTCTTCCTTGCTATGGAGTGCTCCAACTTAGGACACCATGAGTTGGAATAAGAAACCATGACACATACAGAAATGAAGTTTAAATTTAAAGAAGAGCAGCAGCAATTGGAAACAAATATTCATGTTAGATAAATAATGACGTATAAAAAGTTCTTGAGGAAAAGAATGAGGTCATGAGTAATTTTTCAACAAAGCTTAATAGACACTACTGATTTTACTTTTGTAGAACTGGACTTAATTTTAATCAGCTCCCATCAAACTAAATTGACAGCCAAATAAAACTTATTGAGATCTTCAATTTAAAGTTATGCCAAAATCTAATCCTAGGAAAGGAGAGTGACAGTTAGTAAAAGAAGAATTGATCCTTAATCTCCACCTAGCAATATGTTCAGAGCAATGAATAGCAATCAGTTTAACCTCTTTTCCTTGTATACAATGCACTGGCCATTTTATTTTTGTTTTACATGCTACATGTTATTAACTTTTTTCCCCTCACATTATAAATATGACAATTTACACCATTCATGCTGTCAGCTATGAAATAGTAAGATATATCTCTTCATTCCATACACAAAGGGAAGTGAAATCTACGAATCTATCAGTAAGGCTAGTCATTTTTTTCATACTATTTTCCCTTTCAAATTCGTAAAGAGCCTGAACACCAACTTAAAGCAAACGTGCCTCCTAGATAAATGTGGTCTAAACAAAATACTTTTCCCCTTGTAATATCAACTTTTACAACTAGTAAAAGCCCAAAGAAGCGAGGATTGGGTTTCTTTCAAATGTAAAGAAATGATTGTACAATTTGATTGACATAAGAAAACAATTTAAAGATATTGTATTTTTTCCAGATTCTACTGCTATGTTTGGCAAACTATAAATGGTCTGATAAAGTCTGCAGATTATAAAATATATTGCCTGTTGTAGTTACGTTGCTCTTGCTTTCAGTGCTACAGTTCAAAGGCAAGTAGAACTGCATAACTCCATGTATTAGCCCTAAAGCTACTATAAGCTACAACTGGTTGCTCTGGAAGCAATGGAACAAATTCTCTGTAGTCACCACAGAAATCCTATGGAAAGTAGTTTCCTGCTGGTTGGCGATGGCGTTTTGGAATAACTATAATGTAGCCGTAGCCTTCAACTTTACAAATGGTGCATCAGAAATATGCATGTTCTAGTACATTTTCAAATAGAGAATTTTTCCTTTCCTTGCAGAATTAAGCTTCCTACTAGCATTATATTTACCTATTACATATAAATGTAACTATATGTATACTCTATCATCATATGTGCATTAAAGTATATAGAACATTCTGTCCTATAATTGAAGAGACAGGCAGACTGCTCTCCACTTCCCCCGCTCCCAGCTTCCATTGTAGCCTATCTTTCAATGGTACCCCAATTACATAAACCACAAAGCTCACGAAGGAAAACACACTCCTATTTGCACAAGAATCAAAAGAGAATATCTATTCTGGCAGCCTATACTATGTCCTCTCTTCACAGGTTGAGCACAATTTCACTAATAAGTTTAACTATCATGATTTCCAAAGCCAAAAGGTTAATAAGTCTCTGGATTGGTTTATAAGATCTATCTGATAGAGAAATCAGATTTCTATTTAGTTCTTATTCTTCATGAGCCAACCGTCTTTTCAGACAAACCAGAAGAAAAATTCCTGTGTCAACTCTGGTTTGTAATGTCAGAAAAAATTGGGCAATATTTACTTTGTTTACATTCATTAAATTCTATGCCACCCATGCAAGGTCAGATTGGAGGCCTTTTTAAATCTGCTTTTGTTATCATGCAATTTTGAAGGCTACATAAAAAGAAAACTCTCCTTGTCACTGGTGCTATCAGCAAAGAGGTGCAGAACCCCTTAGTGGAGCAGATGATAAATCCCAAATTCCGCCAGGTGAAATCAGTGGGATTATACAATCAAGAAAAAAGTGTGTCCCATCAGACATGAACTTAAAGAAAAAAGTCCCAGTGCTATTACAAGGCATAGCTAATAACCTAAAATGAACAGGATAATTGGACATTACTGAACAATTTAATTTACATTACTAAAAAACCCATTCAGGCTATTTCTGATTTGTGTCTGGTTTTGTTTCATTGAAATCAAGTGTTAAAAGAATAATTCAATTGTGAGTGTAATTAGCTATTAATGCAGTTAAGAAGATTCACTTAAGACATTGTTTATTTATATACTTGACAACTTTGCATACTAGAAGTCACTGAGTACACCTTATTTATATACATTCTCCAGGTGTCTTACACAACTTGTTTTTCAAATACAACAGTGCTGTTGGCTTTGGAAGGTGGCAGGTTGGGGTGGGGTTCTGTTTTATTGGGGTTTGGTGGTTTTTTGTGGGTTTTTTGGGGGGGGGGGTTGGTTTGTTTTTTAAACTCAAAAACAAAGGTGGTACAGAAAGGTGGGATTCACTATGCTGAATCACCTATGCTGATTCTTGCTGAATCACCTGGTGAGTACTGAAAACGGACAGTATAGAGCAGGAAAACTGCAGGATCAGTTTACACGGGATATTAGCTCTAAAAGTGATAAATTGGAGAACACACAAGACTTCTTAAGTGCTAGATTAAAACCTTTAACATCAAATCCTATCATCGTTTTGAACTATTTGACTGCGCAAAGTCAGACAACCTCTTTCTAAAAGAACCCTGTCATTTCTTTCCTCCTCATAAGCACTGCCAGTTTCCCAATGCTCTTTTGACAGTATAATCAGTCAATTCAATCAGAGAAATTCTATACTACAATGGTAATTTTCTCTCACTTTTTTTTTCTCCCTTTACACTGTCAATTCAAACCACCTGCTGTAAGCATTGATGTGGAACAGCTTAGTATTAGCTCTGAAATTAGTACCAGTCCCCAGTTAAATACCTGGCACATTCAGTGTGGGACAGACACTGTTAATGGCACATAAACCCGTTAGATGCAATCGGCGCATTACTTGAGCAAGTCTCTTTCCAAGCCATTCAGAGAGCACCTTGCTGGTATCACTGCACTAGATTTAAAAATCAGCCTGAGAGGAATGATTTGAGGAAGGAGGAGAAGAACAAACATAACCACAGAACCTGTGTCTTAAAAAGGGAATTTCTATGAATATTCTATTAAATACATCAGGTAGCTTCCTATGGCAACTTGTTATTTATTCAAACACATGAGCAATTGCTTTAAAAATACATTTTAAGGTATGAAGCATACAGAACAAACTGTACACTGTTTTCAGTTAGCAGAACCAAATATAATTCGTGACAGTATATAGAATTTCTTTCTTCTTAAATCCTAACACTAGGCTTCAACTCTATGTACTAACTTCCATCAATTAAGCATATAAAAAAGGCTATTAAATCCAATATCCTACAAATCCATCAGTTCTCCTGGCCTATTTAGCTCAGCAGGTAGGTCTGTGTGCATGAGTCAGTCAGCAATGATGAAAGGCATTTACTATAGACTGCTCACAGGGTCATCAATGGACAACCTGTACAAGATTTATGCTTTAAATAATAAATGAACTAAACACCTTGAAGTAATTGGCTGTGTGAAGACTCACACTAGGCCAGATAGCTTGTCTGTACAAAGTAAAATAAGATTAAATAATAAATGAACAGTGCAGAGGTTTTCTAACCAAACTAATTCTACATGATTTTTTTAAGTGCAAGTTGATCATGAGCCGAGATGCTTTCATGATTTCATGCTGGTGTCATGGGGCCAGACTCTTTCTTTGTCAACAGTAACTATCTCAGAGGTCCGTGTTCTTTTTGGTGATGATGTTAGGAACTCAATGCTCTCCTTCCCTGTGCAAGATAATGCAAGTGGCCTATGCAGTGATGTAACCATGTCGGGAGTCCATCTCTCCATCTCAGTTTTGCAAAGAATGAACACGTCAAGCCTTTGACCACACAGGCAGCAAATCTCTAGAAAATCGGCATCAATTCATTAATTCACTGATGGGATTATAGTGATAACAGTCATAGGTTTTACTCACAGTAGTTATCATGTAGGAATTCACATACAACTTTTTTTCTTTAATGCTGGCAAGAGTTTCCAAAACATCTTCCAGCTGCAAACTAACATTCTAGCTGACAGCCTTGTGCAGAAATTCTCCCTCTTAAATATGATGCTGCAGGCCATCTCACTCCCCGTTCACAACCACATAATCCCCTGTTAAAACTACAACTTTATTATCCATATAAATACCAGTGTAAAATAATTTAAATTAGTTTGCAAAGCCTCTTTTAATACAATCGAGCAGTCTAAAACTAGCTGGAGACACCAATGAGACCAGTGGGTCACAGGCAGACCACAGCAGATTTGTTTTCTAAAACAAAGCAAACTAATTTCAGTTTGTTGCTAGATGCAAAGCTCATTACAAAAACTGCAGATACTAGACATTTCAGGGAGAAGAAATAGCTTGAAAGGAAGAAAGTGCGGATATATTTAAAGGGTTTATAGGCCAGTTCTCAGCTGGTGTGAAGTACCTTAGCTCAAGTAATCTAAATAGACTTTCCTAGATTTACAGAAACAAAGGTCTTGCCCTTTATCTTTAGGGAAGCTACCTTCACTAAAAGAGATGAAGGGCACAATTTGTCAAAACATTTCATATTTCTGGTTTAAACTTTTCTCATGTCTCTGAAATGTCTGAATCTTAAGACTTACTTATGGCTCCTCTACTTTAAATGTATGAAAGCAGCTTCTTTTTAAAACACTGAATCAGAGGAGTGCTCCTGCAGTTCTGGCAGGCTGACATCCTCCCTCACTCCTCACGTTTTCTGTACAAGGTTGATTGATATATACCTCATGGAACAGCTATACACTGTAAAGCAGCAGTTCCAAGGGTTTCATTCACAACCCACCTCTGGTTGTGAAGAGACACCCCACATTTGGGAGTTGCTGCTCTAGAGCAGAACTGAAGTAATCTAGAAGTAATTCAACCACAATGATACGAATAACAAAAAGACACAGAGGAATAAAAGGAAAACAAAATATACCAAATGTTTAAATAGGGAACACAAAACTTAATAAATAAAATTAATTCTTTCAAAGAACTGCAATGAAATGTTAAGGTTACCCCTTTGAAACACACAGGCAACATTTATGCAGCCGATAATCTAAATTCCCTGTGACCTTGCCAGCCTTACAGGGGTAATCTTCACGTAAAATGGTAAGATAAATTATTCTTGAACAATTGCTCTAGTGTATTAGGCACAAGCATACTGTCCTTCAATATTAGGCATGCTTGTCTTTCCACATCCTTATTTCTAAACAAATGTATTTATTAAGGACAAAGCAGGGGGAGAAAGAGAAATAAAAGATTATGTTCTATGCAGATACAGACCTATGCAGATACAAGAGCAAACCAATTTATTATAGTCCATAGAGCTGAAATTATTTGTCAGAACAGACTAAGTTTCTTAAAGATTTCAGAGCACAGGATAACGCTCAGCCCTGCTCATAGATTTAATGCATCCAAAGAGAAAACACTTTCAGGGAAATCGGTAGGTAAAGAATGAACAAGTCAACCTTGTTAGAGACCCAGATGTATCCCACAAACACCCTGACACCCCAGTGACTATAAAGGAAACTCTCCTGCATTCGTCCAGAGGACCAGCACTTTGCCATCCATCTTCCTGTGTTGGGTTCATTCGTACACTGGTCTCTTACCTACCAAGACAGTAACAATTTGGGCCAGACATCAGTAGAGACACAGTCAAGCATTCTCCATGATCTGAAGAGGGAGCCAAGCAAGTTTGTAAGAAAGATTATGATTGCACCTGATAGCAAAGATCTGTGCTCAGAAGCAGATACCCTTTGTTGTTTTTTCCCCCCAAACTCAAGTCCTTTCCAATCCTATTTCTTAGATACATTTAGAGATCAAACGATTTTGAAGAGGATCCATATCTCTAAAAAGAGGACCTAGACCACCACACATCATTACTGGGATGAGTGGAACTACTCACATGTCTGTTTAAACAAAATAACCAGAGGACCTTCCACGTAAATCTCTGCATTACTTCATTAACATATATGTGCCACAGGACTAAGGCATAACAAGCTGGAAATTTGGAAAGCACCTAGGATCAGAACTGGATTCCTTCAGCTCCATGTAGACCTTGAGAATTTCTAAACAACAGAGACTGTTCAGTTTCCCACAAGCTCCCCAGGCCTCTACAATTCTGTTTCTGTTCATGCCCGCAAGATCCTCGCTCTTGCCCAAGCAAGGTAAGGGCACAATCGTTATGCATCTACCTGACACCTACCTCCAGTAACATGCCCTGATCTGACGTGTCCTCAGATCCTGCCTAAATCCCCTCTCTGTGGCTAGGTTTTGCATGAAATACCACTACAGTTCTGACTTTATTCAAAACCAGAAGCTAGAAGAGAATAACATGTGCTTCTATTCACACAGCAGCATATTGGTTAGAACAGTCATGAAAAATAAAGATAGCAGGTTCAATTTCCTCCCTTGCTGGAGGGATCAAACCCTAAGGGCCTGCACTAACCATGAGCATCACCCTTTTCAGAGCGGGTGGGCACTCTTACTCCCTCCTGTGCTCCGTACAAAAGAATCAGCATTAACAGGTTGAGAGAGAAAGAAGATGCCTCCCTACCTAGTGATCAGGGCAGAAGCTCGGAAAGCAGGACTGATTCCGTCCTAGTCAATGATTACATTAGTAGCTGGTATACAACAAAAGATACAGTGAAAAAGTAATCTACGTTATGGACTTGCAACCTCCAAAATCTACTAGACACTAGTTTCGAGGCACGTGCACAGACCTTTCTCCAGGCCACACAGTAGCACCCCTCTGTCACGTAGGTCAGGTGAAACCTCACAGGCTTTAACGCTTGTTATTGAACCTGCGCACACTTAACAGCTGGTGAACAGTATATACTGCCATTAACATTTTTTTCTCCTTTAGTGTCAGGGAAGAGTAGAAAGAGGCCAAAGTAGAACGGGATCTTCACAGGAGCCAAACACAGGAGGGTCTGCTCTTTGGCCTGCTCCCGCGTTCATCACAAACACAGCAAATTGATTATTCCAAGTAATTTGTTGGCTCTTAAATACCTGGGTCAATGAAAACTGGACACACACACCTGACATCAGAATTTGCCCCTTGCATTTTAAAACGTTGTCACGACCAATATTGAGAGTTGGTCCACAACCTCGTACCAGCCAGTGTTGTTCAAAAACTATTCTCTCTGTGGGAAACAGTGACGATACCTGGCAGGAAGCATCACCGTTTTACCCTTCTTTCCAATAACCACTTTTCTTTAGGTGGGTACATTTGTCATATTAAAATACATCACACCTATCAAATCAGTGCCAGAGGTCTGCACAAATGAATAGTCATGTGCTTGTGTCATTAATAAACAACATAGGAATTCTAGGAGTTCTGGTATGTGTACAAGACACTGTATTTCCTGAAGTACTATGCACGTCATGTTATCCCTCAGTGATTCATAGATCACGTGGAAAAGAGAGAGGTTTTGAAAATTGTGCTATTGAAAAAGGGTAAGTGATGAATTCTATATTTATGCTACTAAAGGAAAATTTGCAATCACAATACAGTGATGCTAGAAGAAAGGGGTATATGTGTGATACATTGGCCAGCCTTGACTGTGACTGTTCTTGCAGTGTAAGAATTTCTTTATCCAAGGACAACTACTTTCACCTTCCCATCTGTCCTGTGAATTTTTTAATGTCTGAGACAGGTGGCCTGTTGGAAATCTAAAACCCTGTGGGTACAAAATATGATTAAAATCTGATGTTAGGCTCTACGATAAAGAGGAGCTCTATGCTTATTTGAGAATTTGTAACTAACCTGCAAAAATATGTCAAAGGTAATTTGAACTCTACATAACCAAAATCTTTTTAATTCAACTTCAGCATATGCTAGATCAAAACTTTACTTGCAATCATTTCCCCGTAGATCAAATACGTATCTTGATAAGTATACATACTGCTTTCTTTCAGAAAAATCTTTAAAGGACTACTTTAATTAATGCTTCATTCCTAAACACAGCATTAACAACAATAACATGAAAGATTAATATGTTGAATTCATCATTTAATAACTTACAGAGCACACAATTAATGCATCATAATAAATTCTTAAAAATTATTAAAACAAATATCTGAAAACTTCTGAAGGCATATCAAGAATTCAAAGGCTGCTGGGTATGTAATCTTGCCCCTTTTTGGAAAAGGGGATGGTGATTTAAATGGGTCTTTTATACTTTCAATTATTCCTCAGCAAAAAAGAGCAAGAGCCTAATTGAAATCTATTTAGAGAAAATTCAGAATCTATGCAGAGTTTAAAAGTTTGGCACAGAATACTAAGTGCTGATTTCTGCAGATAATTAAAATTTAAAATGTTAAATGATTTATCTTGTTGTAAATAATTAAGGGGATTTTAAAAAGGCAAGCAAGAAAATGTAGTATGTGACTATATTGTGTATTGCCAATCTGCATTTATCAGAAACGGTACATATTACATATGGACTAGGGTTTTCTGTCTGTTTCTCTGATGTAGTATAATGACAAAACAAAAAATTCCAAAGAATTCCAACAGATTTAAATATATTCACTGAAACTCAACTGAAAGTTGATTTACATTCCAGTTTAATAAGTTATAAAACACAAGAAAAAGGCTCTGCGAGGCAAACTTGATAGATGACTTTCCAGTAATATCAAGACCACAGACACTGAAACTTAACTATGAAATATCATTCCAGTGTACCCTTAGTTAAACCTACACACTTGCAAAAGAGCCTGTAACATCCAGAGCGTGACTGTCGGGCTAATGACATTTACCAGTTGTACAACTGTATAAATCCTCTGGCTTCTGTGAGCTATTTCTGATACACACTAGAATAATGAAGATCTAATGCAACAAGATAATATGGGCATTACCACAAACCTGGGAAAATATTTAGGGTCTGATTCAAAGCTAAGGCCTGAATTCCTGACTAGCTTTTTGCCTAATTTTATAAACATTTTTGGGAATTAAGTTCTCAAAAAGGGAACTGTGGAAATTTATTAATTGTTTGCAAAGAGCTTCAGATGCCGAGTGCTCTGGGAGTATTTTGTTTAAATAGTCCAAAATTTTATTTTGTTTAAACTGTCCCCCCGCAATAGAAGGGTTGGCTGGAGGATCTAAGAGGATTGTCCCATCTTCTCTCCCTCTCCCACCACCTAGTAGCATGGCCTGCAAAACATAATTTCCATATTTCCTGTTGCATGATGATCATGTAGGGCTATATCCTCCCCTGATCTGCACAGAAAATATTTTATTTGTTCATGATGACTAATTTCATTACATTAATTTGAAATTAAATATTTGTGCCATTTCCCACTTTTCCTTACCACGTAATTTACCTGTAATTTCTTATATGATGTTTTTCGAACTGAAGTTCAGTTCAAATGTCGGAACTCATTCCTTGAGCAACATGTGCAAGATCATACAATTCTTTTTTTTAATGATAATACAAGTATCCTAAATTAGGCACCAAAACCCACATGTCCTGTTTCTACTCTTATATATGGTGTATATATATATGGTAGGTCTGCATTTATATATTATAATTATATATAATTATATT
>NW_010551219.1:4712-27965 GCF_000687285.1 Phaethon lepturus | reverse complement strand
AGTGTTTCTGTGATTCTGTGATTCTGTCCTTAAAGAAGTCATGAAATACACAGGGCACAATAACACTATCTGTCAGTGTCTCCATTATCTGCCTTTTATGTTATACAGGCTCATGTCTTGTTCAAATAGTGATTCAATAGCTCTCGGAAATAATCAATAAAATTAAGTGTGGGCATGGTAAAGATGCAGCAGGCCTGTCAACCTCTTTATGATACATAATAAATCCAACTGTCATAGGTGGGTGGAAAAAACAAGAACATATATTCTTCTTACTTGGCTGTGCACATACAGTGATTGAGGTCAGTGCAGTGTGCACATTCTTTATATTCTTAGTACCTGCAGGCATCTTTGCAGTCCTGTCCTCCCACTGTTTTAATCCAATCATTTATGTTCTTCTTTTACTGTCTTCCTTCTAGTGCCTTTGTTGTACTTAATCCACTTATTAGGATACATACAGTAAACTGGAATAGCTTTGGTTATTGAAATATTAGAAATGCACAGATTCTTCTAAATACACCTAAAATAAACTGACATTATTAATTAAAGAAAAAACCAGCAGTCACATATAAGGCAAGCAAGCAGAAGGTTGTGTTAGACGATACAGGGCAAATAAAATGATCAGTTACTCAGTCATCTGCCTGGCTGAGTATAGAGCAAAATGTTACTTTAAGGAAAAAAAAAGAAAAATAAATTATCAATCAGAGCAATGCATTTGTTTGAAAGAAGTGACATTGGTGTTATTTTCTAGGAAAAATTCACATTATATTCTACACCTGAGAAGGCCAAGTTCCAACCTAAAAACCATATTCCAGGTGGTCTCTTGCTAAGAGACACATTGTCTTCATGTCCTCTGACTATGCAACATCTACATTTCCCCAAGCCAGAAGGCCATTTCTATCTTCTACCAAATCCATGTTTCCAAACTAAACCCAAGCCGTTCTTCCCCTTTTCCTGCTGTAATCTGCATGCTGCCATATCCACCACCAGAACACCAGTTCTCTGAGCAACCTCTATCTACAAATTTGTACCCCAACTTCTGCTTTGGATATACGTGACATTCTCCAATGTCTGCACCTGACTAGCCAGCTTCAGAATTGTGAAGGCAACCAGCGCAGACTTCAAATACAAAGCACCGCAGCCTCACCCCTATTTGTGGTCTCCTGCATCAAACGTTACTGTGATCAGCTGCATTTCTGGGACTTTCTGGTGCATGAGATCTCAGGTGAACCCCACCTCTCTGACACCTCCAGAGCTCTGCTCCTCTTTTATGTTCCCAGATGATTGCTCACCCCCATAGATAACCTAATGTAAAATAGTGAAGACATGAGAGAGCATGAGGAAAGTGAACTAGCTGGTCAACTGCATGAGGAGTGCTTACATGTCACCTATTTGGCTATCCAGCTCTATAACAAATTTCAAACCTAGCATCACTCTTGAAAATAATCCCCCTGACTGGGGACCTGCAGTATTAACTGGAGAAAAATACAGTGTTGTCTTCATATAAAACATAGGTTTAGCAATACTGCTCCTCTTTCAACTGTATGTAGATCATCTTTTATAGAAATAAGCGCTTATCGTTAGTGTTCAAAAGGTTATTCACAACAGGTTAGACACCTTCGCTCAGCTACACAAGAGGGAGTGTATGGAACAAACTTCAGTTTGATCCATACCCTGAACTCTGATAGAAATGAAGAGGACTCTGCGGTAGGGTCATTGGGAAGGACTGACTCCCAGTGATGAGATGTTCCTGTCTTTGCTCTTTTCCTATCCCAAAACTCTTTATGTAACGTTGTTAGAGCAGTCTGAAATCCTGCCTACAATCTGTGATAGGTTACCTCCGATTACTTATCCTAATAAACACATATAGATTAGAATTTTATAAAGCCAAAGAAATGAAAAGCTTTGTGAAGGGCTCTCTTGGTTCGTTTGGCTGCATTCGGTCAGTTTGTTGAATGTCAGCAGCTGAGGTTGGATTATTTCAGCTGATGTGAGTGGTTTTCTATTTTAGAATTTATTGGTTTTTAAGATAATAATTCAGGAGATGTAAACCTTTTACTTCAGCCGAGAGCTGAAATACTGAGGCCTGTATTATTTCATTATCACTAATAATCACAAGTGTGTACTTCAATTTAGTTTTATAAAACTTAGACAATAAGAGTTAAATAATGGCACTATTTTTTTCTGAAAGTGTTTATACTAATTTTATATTTATGTTTAAAGTAAACATCTACTGTCAATAAAATATATTTTAAGAAACTTATTCCCGTACTTGCTCCATAACTATAAATCAAAAGAGAAAAAGCAGGTTTTTTATGCCCCAAAAAATCAGAAAAAACATTACATGTTCTTAAATTCCTCAAAGGATTTTAACCAACACTCAGAGTTTATTTTTCTTTCACAATGAAATCTAATTTTGAATATGAGGCCCAAATGTTTACTTCAGCAACCAAATCCCGGTTATTAACAGTTACCTAAGTGCTTAGTTTAATACAAGTTCTCAAGAGATTTTTCTTCTTTTAGGATAATTATTTCATAATTTGTTGACTAGCAAGTGTGCAAAAGCAGAAGCTTGAGAGACTTTTGCCTCTTCCTTCAATGTTACCTTATTTTCTCCTTATTTAACTATGTATGAATGATAGTAAATAGCCCATCCTGCTTATCGGTTATATTGGTTTATGCCTCTATTTTTTTAATTAGGAATGTTTTATGTTTGCTGTTCTTTTATAATCTTGGAAGTGCCAGTTTGTAATTTGTATTAGATATCAAATTATGATAATCTGTTTTAAATTGCTTATTACTTCAACTGTTGGCATCAAAAATAACTATGCATTGTTTCTGAATTCAGCTACCTTTCCTTGGGAAGTTGTAGGAAAACCAGCCAGTAATTTCAGAGAAGAATTTTCAAAGGGAGAGTCATTTCATTTGTGTTAACACATTCTCAAAACTGCTTAACTGAGAAATTCTTGTCTTTCTAGTTTCTGGAAGGAGTTGCAATTTGTTTGTCTGCTCATGACCTACCCAGGACTAATTATTGTATGCATCTAAAAATCTCTGCTTACGTATTCTTCACCGGACCTCAAAGCATTGTTTCCTTAAGCTTCTGAGAGCACTGAGCAAGCACTATAAGGAGGACAGCTTGGTGCCAGAATTTTCTCTGTTCCAAGGCTACTGTGTCTGAGAAGGTCTTTCCCTGTAGTTTTTGTGGGTGTTTCATAGAGTATAAAGGCATTTGTAAGACCTGTTACACCATGGAAAGAGCACATATTGGGAGCTTGTTGAATATCATTTTATTACTTTAATTGTCCAGTAATATTGCTTATTGTCGCCTTATGCTGGAGAGAGTAGACAGTTTTCTGGGAATAATAAATTTGTTTAGTGGGAAATAAAATCCCTGAGACAATAAACTATACGTGCCTGAGGTTGTAAAGAATCTGTGCATAACTTTAAAAAAAAATCAGTAGAATCTCATCATCATGAAGTAGAGCCCTCCAATATTGTCAGAGCGTAATGTTTTCTGTCTGCCACTCCTTGTTTCTCTTTTCCTTTGCTGCTCCTTGCTTCATGTTTCCTCTGCCGCAGTGTGGCTCCTCCACTGGTTGTGGTCCCTCAGGGGTGTTATGGTGCTCCACCATGGGGCACCTCCTACTGCTCTGGCCTTGTTGCCTTTTCTGGGAATTTTCCACTCTTTCTTAAACGTGTTTTTCCAGAGGCGCCACCATTTTGGCTGTGGGGCCCAGCCATGCCCTGCAGTGGGTCAGCTGGAGCCGGCTGGAGCCGCTGGAACCAGCTGTGTCCGGCACGGGGCAGAACCGGCCTCTCCTCACAGAGACTCCCTACAGCTCCCCCCACTACCAAAAAAGTCAGTTATGCCCAGTATAGGGTCACAAAATCATGCCCCACAAATACTAACGAACAATTTAAGACATTCATTAGGAGTAAACCCACTCCTGCCTAGTAAGTACATGGCTTTTGATAGCAAAATGGTGTGATGGTGAGCTGTTCCGGAACAGTAACCTTGAATTCCAAATTTGAGGCAATTTTGTTGAGAAGATAGCATAAAATACTGTGAGAGGAAAAGAAGTCCAGTGCTTTGCTTTTTGTTTAAAGGCAAGCAAATGGAGCATCCCTCGATACTGTACTATAACCACTATATAGCCAACACGCTGTTGAAAACAAATGTCTTCTCCCCAAACCAAAAACTGCCCCAGATGTCCCCACAATGTATCTACCAGCTGCATTTCAATAACCAGCTACTTTACAAATAGTAGTATCATCTAAATTGAACATGTTTCTTGTGTTATATTTGTTGTTATTGTGTCAGAATATCACTCCATCTCTGTCTGGGGAGACCAGGAAAAAGAAATTTAACCTGTGCGCAGAAGATGAAATATGTTATAAAAAGGCAAGGGAACTTGAGAACTGCTTAGGAATAACTCTGCCTTTCCTTGTGAATTAGGGTATATGAATTTCCTACCCAGCCATATTTCTATATTCCATATTTCTACCGGGGTGTGACTTTTCCTTAGCTGCCACCCTGCCTCTGGCCTCCCGGCCTGCTCACCTGACTCTCCTTCAGGGGCTGCCAAAGTGTATGTCCTCCTTACCCTCCCTGTGACTCGACACTGCATCATCCCCAAACATCCTTCACTTACCAAATATTTTAAAATACGTTACGATATTTCCATGTTCTTGCAAGTTGAACACTTTCATTGTCCGAGATAAGTAAAATGTAAAAAATAAAGTAGCACAGACTGAAAACTAAATTGACATGTGGCACTGGCAGTGAATGAGGAACAGATACACATCTTTTATTCTTAACACTTTTAACTTTACAGTTCCCTATAAAGATTCAAATTTTCATTTTAAGTCAATTGTTGTTTGCTGACTAGTCTGTTCTGTATTTATGTAAAATGGTTATATTCCCAAATATGAATTCACATTTTCTCCTCTTTTTTTTTTTTTTCTCTTACGTCCTCTTTCAGGAACTTGAATTTCAGGATCTGACGGCAGTTTTACACTGTATTCACTCCTTTATAGCAGCAAAAGTGGCATCTGTGGATCCAGTTTTCATAGACAGTCAGAGCATTGCAAGAAAATATATGTACAGTAACTGATATCAGATTATATGTTGTGACTATGGAAAATAAATTATTTTCTTAAAGAAAGTGGTTATTTCATGCACAATATTGCAACTTTGTGATTTTATAAGAAGTCTATAGTTGTGCTATCTGTAACCTTAAGAGTTTTCACAAATCGTTAAGCATTTTGAATCTATGAGTTAACAAATATTAAGTCAAACTGAATCAGTGTGTCATCTTCAGCATTAATATAAAATTCTGAGTGAATATTCATTCAATAATATTTTGATGTCATTTTGATTTCTGGTCTCATGGTCATACATAGTCCCCCATGTTAGAAATGTGGAATAACATTGGAAAAGCCGGTATCCAAAATTTGGCCTCTAACTCTGTTTTGAAAAGTGCTGGGCACACAGACAATTTCTACAGCCTTCACTGTGGAAAAGAACTTCTTATTGAAGACAACTGCCATAGGAATTGGACTTTTATCTTGCTTTGATGTATTTGAAAACTAATAGTTCTGAGGTCCACTTCATTTGAGGCCTGAGAGTTTAGCTCTGGCAAAACACTAAGTACTCTATTTCAGATGAAGGAAAAGACTTAAACACACGCTCGACTTGAAGCATATTAAGTAGCCCCAGTGTATGCACAAGGTAGTATTAAGTATGTGTCTAAATATTGTGGATCAGCTGAAGAACTTTAAAGTCTGCTAAGGAGCTATAGGCACTCAGTTTTAGAAAACTTGCCATAGGGTTTTCTTATCTATTAATAAAGCTTCCATGAATCATTCATCTGTTCACTCTTAGATTGCCTTGATGCTATCCTTTGGTGCGATGTTCCGTATGGTTGAGAACAGCTTCTTTAATAATTGTTTTGTTTGGAGAAGGATGATCCCAGTATAGGGTGAACATAACAGAACATAAAGATTTTTCTGGGCCATCTATGTTGTTTTTTCTACAGCTTTAAGCCTGACTTAAGCTTTAAGCCTGACACAAGCAAAGTGAGTTTTGACCTTGCTAAGGAAATAATATGGTTCTACTTTTGACATATTCCTAACCTTCCTTCTGAAATAATCTTCTCATATGCACAGATAATACTTCCTGTTACTGAAAAATTATGTAAAACAAAGACATTTTAATCTTAGGGCATATTTCTTGTAGGTAATATCAAATACTGCAGGTTTCTGTGGTAGAAGTCTCAGTTGTTCTCAAGTGCAGTTCTGAGGCAACATCAGGCAATTGATCTTTTTTTCAAGAAAATAAAACAAAAAATCAAGCAAGAATATCCTATCTAAGTAGATATAACGTATATGGAGCGAATTCATCAAAGTCCTTCCTAAATTTTAGGAGTCTAGTAAAGTGTCCTGCTAAAGTGAAAGCCTAAAGTTATTCTACCCTAAGGAAAAGAGGTAGGTGCCTTTAAAAGCTCTCAGGTGAGGAGTGTTTTTACATACCTTCAGTGCTTAAATTTAGTCAGAGAAGTGCCCCTCTGAGGTCTTCAGGTAGTTGTTTTGTTAGACTGCAATGTCACCTCAGGCACTTACTTTAAATGGATGCTTATCTGTTCACCTAAACCTTAGGCAAAGTACAGTGCCTAAAGTAGGTGATTTAATCCTACTTTAAGGATTACCTGTGGCCAAGTGTTTATCCATAGAGAAATTAGTTTCAACAGTAAGGACGCTTTGCAATTCCGGTGTTGTTTACAGTTTTAATGTTGTTTGCAAGGAGGCATAGTAGGAGCGCTAACTTCTGTTAAAATAATGTTTAGCAGAGGTGAGAAATATTCTTATTAATTGTAAATAAATATTTATAGCCATTATGGTATTTTTTAACACATATCATCTCAATTTTATATTACTTTTTTTAAAAAAAATCAGTCAAAAAATTGTCTTTCTTGAGCATATTTTTATTCAAAATGTTTTATCTAACTTTCAGCTTTCCATTTTATTTTCGGCTTTTTGAATTCCTTCAATTTTGTTTTTCTGCTATTTTCTCATATATATATATATAGTTCAACAATAATATGGAACAGTGGAAAACTGTACCAACTAGTACTGAACTGATACTACAGTCAGGCCTCTAGACTTAATGTTTTAAATATCATGTGGTTAAAAACACAGCATATCTCTCCAAATACTGTAAATAAAAACTTAAAAGAATTTAGGCTTGGTTTATTAAACAATCTTTTCTTTCTACCAAAATAAGCATTATTTTAAACTGGTTTGTTTTTTTTTTTTTTTGCAAGAGGAGCTGGATATTACACATTTTCATTAGCCACCTTCAGAATTTTTATATTATGAGCTTTGTTCTCTACCATTTTTGCAAGACAGTAGTTTTCTTCTAATATGTCCAAATTAACCTCAAGCAATATTAGAGAAAAATTTCTTATGAATTCACCTGCTGGATTTTAGTGTTGTATTTGTAATGAGGAATATGAAGATCCTTGTTAGCTCACTTGTTTCTTCCTTCCTTTCACATTCTGCAACAATCTCAAGGCAGGGACTAAAGGCCAGTCTCCTGAGGAAGTTGCCAAAGCCTGGGGAAAGCTAAAGGACTGCCAGTTCCTCAGCTGTTATATAGGTTGTGTAGTACTTCCACAGCACCTTGCATTTCTTTGTAATTCTCTTAACAGGGTGACATATGCCTGATATGTGAAATATTGTGCTTCCAATTTGTTTAGTTGTTATGTTCATTTATTACTTTTTTTTTGCTGTCAGTAATGCGTATTATTTTATTATTGCCATCAGAGTGTGTGTCATCTAACATGCATATATTTTTCCCCATCAAAGGTCTTGAGTATTTGCACTGCTTTTCAGCTCACTAAAGACCTCAAAATAGTAGGATTCACAAACGCTAAATGGATCTGCTGCGGGTAGGTACCTTCCACAGTCACCCCTCAGGAATCTCACACTGAGGCAGAGGACAGTTGTTTTATGGTAACTGGGTGGCTGGGATGTCAAATATTTAACTGCTAAGCAAAACAGAAAAAAAAATTAATATGCTTTGTTACATACTTGTGGTATATGAAGCTTTAGTCTTACTGCCTCATTATTCATTTGTGAATAGTTTTCCTTTATTTTTTCTAGGGAGACACAGTGGTACCGGAATTGAATACGGGGTGGGAGGAGAGAGGCATTTGCTACAGCAGAGCCATAAACAGCAGGCTGAGGAAAGAAGTATAGAGACATAGAGTTAAGAAACTGTGCATCATCACAAAATCAAGATACCCACTCATGGCTAGAAACAGAGTAAAACCAGGGTATGTCCAAGTTGTCTTTATGCCTTTAATTTAAACTCAAAACTTGGTTAAAACACTAAAAATTATCCCATTGGCAAACACGTTTCTGAGAAAATGAGTAGTACCGTTGACCTAAATCAGAGGAAGGGGCATATCATCAGTGACATATAAATTAAGGAGTGGTATGGCATGGACTTGGGCACTGGACTTGAATCATACTGTTGATTTGTTAAAATAGTTTCTGGCATTCTTTTCTCTACACTGATTAAAATCTGCAGAAAAAATCCTGTGCACAGTCATAAGCTAGAGCCAGCTCAGGTCTGTTCCCAGTAAGTGGCTTGGTTGTGCTACCCTGTTTAAAACACCAGAGAGTTTAATAGAGGGGATGTGGCCAGACCCTGCCAGATGGCCTTAGGGATAGAAAACAGGCCTTGACAATTTTAGTTATAAATTAAGGTGTGGACAGACAGTCTCACTGACTTCAGTGGGGGCAGGGCCTCACCCACTCTATCTGACCTATATTATTTAATTTTACTTTTGCTTATAATCATAAAGCATGGAATTATAATACTGAAGCTGTGCTGATCCAAAGCTCAAGCTCTGGAAATCTGACTTAATTCTTTTCACACTAGGATCTTAGAAAAAGTATTTCAAAGTGATTTCTACCCTTGAGCCAGTAGGCCTAAGACTTAAACAAGATTTTTTTCTGGGGGGAGGTCTAAGCTCTGACAAACTTTGCAACCGTAAATCTAAAATCCTGTCTTTTATCTGAACTACGTTAATTCATAAGTAACTTCAGACAAGGCATGCCTTTTCCACCAAACCTTTAATGTGTAGTCTGATCTCTGTAGTGGCATAAGCAGTATTTTAAAATGCCCGAATTTCTTTTTAAGTTGATTTCCATAAAGACTTCTAGTAAAACATTCAGTGTTTTATAACGCCTCCCCATCCAGCTGAATATCTCCTCTATCACAGAGTGGGGAATTGCAACGGCAATGCAATTTTTCTGCTCTTTGTTGGCTGCTGTGGTTGATTTTTGATTTAATATAGTTTGCCTATAGCCTCTAGTAAGCTTCTGAGGGCACAGAGGGTGAGCATTAGAAAGGAAACCTTTTTCTTCATGCTCTCATGAGAGGTGAAGAGAAGTCAGTGCTGATTTTTTGGGCCCCTCACTACAAGAACAACATTGAGTTGCTGGAGTGTGTGTGCCCAGAGAAGGGCAACGAAGCTGGTGAGGGGTCTGGAGAACAGGTCTTATAAGGAGCGTCTGAGGGAACTGAGGTTGTTTAGTCTGGAGAGGAGCAGGCTGAGGGGAGACGTCGTCGCTCTCTACAACTACCTGAAAGGTGGATGTGGTGAGGTGGGTGTTGGTCTCTTTCTAGTAAACTGGTCTCTTTCTAGTAACTAGCGATAGGACAAGAGGAAATGACCTCAAGTTGTGCCAGGGGAGGTTTAGATTGGATATTGGGAAAAATTTCTTCACTGGAAGAGGTGTGAAACATTGGAACAGGCTGCCCAGGGAAGTGGTAGCGTCACCATCACCGGAGATATTTAAAAAAAAAAAAAAAAAAGGTATAGACGTGACACTTTGGGACATGGTTTAGTGGGCATGGTGATGTTGGGTTGACAGTTGGACTTGATGATCTTAAAGGCCTTTTCCAACCTTAATGATTCTGTGATTCTTCCTCTCTTGCCAATGCATGGGAAATGGACCAAAGTACTGCAAAAATGGAAGCAAGGCGGGTGTGTGGACAGCCAGATAGACCTCCTTTACTTAACATGCAAGCTAAAAGTAACTATCACTCTTGGAATTTCACAGATAAGTTCTTCTTTCAGTGTAATTCTCTTACTTTAAGTTGCTATACATTGAGCTATAGCTGCTGAATAGGAAAAATATTTCAAAGAAAATAATGTAAAATATATCATGTAGTCATATATTTTGTTTCTTAACCAATGCTTCAAAAATCTTTAGGTACTTTTGTGTTGAAGCATGTAGACAAAAGACTATCTGATGCAAAGTAAAAGAACTTGTAGTAAATTTATTAGAAAGTACAAATGGGATTTGTGTAGCATGCAAGATGAAATTGAAGATGTATTTTAATCTGGTTCAACCAGAAAAACTCTACAAGTAAAATCTTTTCATTACAGAATCACAGAAACACTAGGTTGGAAAGGAACGTCAAGATCATCAAGTCCAACCATTAATCCAGCGCCACCATGTCCCCTAAACCATGTCCTGAAGCGCCACATCCACACGTTTCTTGAACACTTCCAGAGATGGCGACTCCACCACCTCCCTGGGCAGCCTGTTCCAATGCCTGACCACCCTCTCAGTGAAGAAATTTTTCCTAATATCCAATCTAAACCTCCCCTGGCACAACTTGAAGCCATTTCCTCTTGTCCTATCACTAGTTACTTGGGAGAAGAGACCAACACCCACGTCACCACAACCCCCTTTCAGGTAGTTGTAGAGAGCAATAAGGTCTCCTCTCAGCCTCCTCTTCTCCAGACTAAACAACTCCAGTTCCCTCAGCCGCTCCTCAGAAAACTTCTGCTCCAGCCCCCTCACCAGCTTCGTTGCCCTTCTCTGGACACGCTCCAGCACCTCAACATCCTTCTTGTAGTGAGGGGCCCAAAACTGAACACAGTATTCAAGGTGCGGCCTCACCAGTGCCGAGTACAGGGGCACAATCACTTCCCTACTCCTGCTGGCCACACTATTCCTGATACAGGCCAGGACGCTGTTGGCCTTCTTGGCCACCTGGGCACCCTGCCGGCTCATGTTCAGCCGGCTGTCAGCCAGCACCCCCAGGTCCTTTTCCTTAAATTTGAAGTTATTCAGTTCCATGGACTTGAGTCAAAATCCACTGCTGTTGCAAGTCCCATTGACTTAAATGGGACTTAATCTGAAAAATTACAAAAAGATGTATAATTTCAAATAATCCACAGGGGAAGAAAAGCTCTTCTTTTCTAATATACCCTTGGTGCACAGCTGCCTACATTGTTAGTAAAAGGATTCATTCCTACAGAAAAAACTGCTGACTTTTCAGTAAGGAATCAAATTCAAACTATTTGGACTGAAGGCTGTAATCTTTTATTTGGAAAGGCTGCCATGGTGCCCAGTAGGAGTTGCAGTTATGTAGGTATTCAGACCTCTATTCTAGACATATTGCAGACTCTTCTTTTTTCAGTGCAAAAACATGATCTATTGTGCAAGTCCATACTACATTGGGAACGGTGAGTGGCAGAATGGTCTCAGCTGCATAGATCTGCGGGACTGCCAAACAACCAAGCAGGGAAAGGAAGTTAAATGTAAGAAAAAATTTATTTTTCTTTCCTGGTCACAAATTGTTCTTGGAACATTATTTCTGTTATATTTCTATGCTAGGTAGCTGCCAGGTTTTTACATGTCTCTAAATCCTCAAATATGATGGAAACATCATATTCGATGCTTATTAATGAATTAATATAGGAATTAGGTTCCCAGTCTGTGTTGATCAGCTGGTCTCAATTCTGTAACTGGTGGAAAGAGACTGGCAGTTCCAGAGAGTGCTTTAGTCCCTCCTGCAATAGAAGCCTAACACCAGTGGATTGAATCACATTCTGAAAAGGCAGTCATCTTTCTCCATTGACTAGCCTGGGTTTTCCTATGCTATAGCATAGTTTTTTGACAGCACAATTTCCTATAGATAGTATTAGTGTCAGATTTACTAATACAATAACAAAGAGCAAACATGAGCAATGTTGGAGGATTAGAATAAAATAAAACAATCCTGAAGTGAATGGAGTGTAAATCAGAAGTTTGTCATCCCCTTAAACAGGCAGAGTGGGGAAGAAAAAGCCTCAGTTTATTTTTCCAGCTAGCAGTTACTACCTAGTGCTTAGTAGAAAATATTTCTAAAATGAGGCAGTAGAAGTTGTATTAATTTGTAGACAGGTTCTATGTCTCAGGGGATACACTGACTCTTCTACTGTGTCTTTAAGCACTTTGTTAAATTAACATTCAGAACTGAGATAAATTACTGCCCTTTAGTATACCCTACAACATCCATAAGTAGCGTACATAATCAGATCACTGTTTTGGTTTTGCACAGAAGTTGGACAAATATTCCCCAGCTCAGTTAATATTAATATTTAATTGACTTTAGGTATAAAACTTTCCCTGTGTTTTAAAGTAGAAATCCTTTACTGAACCAATGTGCTCAGTCAGATTACTTTATTGTGGGATAAAATTGGGAAAAAAACCTGTTCCTTAAATGTTTCACACCAAGACTTGGAGAAGTGCTATGATTTGCATTTGTCTTGTACTCTAGCTATATTCAATACTATGAAGAACTTTTGGAGTAAAGGTAGCAGCTTTCCCCATCTGCCTGCTACTAAAAGCACAGTGGCTTCCAACAAAAGCCCTAGCACTTACCAGCACATATTGCATCTTGATGTGTTTGTATTGATATCTTGTGTTCAAGATACACTAGCGTTTTCACAGAAGTCAGATGGGGAAATGTCTGCAGTGAGAGAGAAGTAGGAAACTTAGCAACATCAAAACTGCTGCAGGGTTGAATGTCAAAGACATTTCTGGGCTTCGGTTCTTTGTGGCAGTCAATGGTGTTTTTATCAGCATTTCTAGCATTATTACAGATTTATTTCTCCATGTCACTGGGATATTCATAGCAGGATGAAAGGAAAAGGAATTAGATTCATAACCAAACTTGTATTTAATTTGCCCTTCATCTTCTTTTGGATCAAGGCGCTGAGTTTCAATTAACTCACTCCATACAGTAGGTGAGAATGCTGTTATAACAGCACCAAATTCTGAGTTCATGGTCTTTTAACTTATACACAGTTAACTTCTTCCCAGTCCTGCTATTAAGTTCCCTGAGTTTATTTGCTTGTTGCTTTGTTTTGCACTTCAATTTTTTAGAGTTTTACTAAGATCTCAAAATACTCTTAAATGTTCTTTTGTTTCATTATAGTCTTTTTCTTTCTAATTCTATAAAGCCAAATACTTCTAATGCCATTTGTTGCCACATTAACCATTTCTATTCCCTCAATATTTTTTTCATTTCTTTCCTTCGTTTTGAATCTCTTAATGAGTTTCTCACACACTATTTATTTCCTGTGGAGAAAGATTACAATTGAACAATCAGGAAATTACCCCACAAACCATAGTTTTTGAATGCTCATATGAAAAAGATGTAAACAAGTTTTCTCTGCTTTAACCATTAAGATCTTTTACTGATTTTCCTCTTGGAAAAACTTGCACCATACTTCATTCTTGTCTCATATATTCTACTAGGCACAGCAGTGCAGTACGTCTTTTCCCTTGCTAATTAGTATACATCCCTCAACAATAGATGCCTTTTCATCAGTAGTAAATCCATTTATATGACATGGTCTCTTACGATTTTACTTAATCTAGCTAAGAAGCATGTAGGTTTCCTGTGGTTTTTTGCTTTCTCTAAATAGCTTTGCCAACCAAAATCAAGTGGTTCTTTGCACTCAGGATTCCTTAGCTCCCTTGCCTTCAAAGGGAATGTTCTCCTAATTTGACATGACTGATATTTTGTTTTGTAACAATACAGGCACATAGGCAAGGTATAGGTGTTATTATTTTTAATATTATTTTCAATATTCTTTTTAATAAGCACAGTATTTTCTCTACCATCCACAGATGCACAACTTTTCCAACAGCGCTTGCAAAAGTATTTTGGCTGCAAGTGCCTGTATGTTAAACTGTGTGTAATAGTGAGTCCCAATTTTTTTTCTTAATGCTTACTAATAGCTTGCTTCGCTTTTGTTAGTGCATCCTTATCTGTAATATAAACTACCCTTTGATTACCATGCCACTTCACATTTTTTTCAAGGTCATTTTTCTGAAAAATTTTATGTTGCGTTCATTTGTCATAGCTCTTTAAAAAAAAATCAATCAACCTTTGTTCTTTTAGAGTTGCATTCTCATCTCTTGGCCTGAAAAAAATTCAGTTGCCTGAAAAAAAGCTCTGTAGTTGTTCTGCAACAATTTTCTTCATTGATGTTATTTTTATTTCTCTTCTCTTTTTTCTTTGTTTTGACCAAAAAATAATAAGAAAGTTAAGATGTAGAAATTTTGTGGTGTGCTCCATCCTACTCTTCTTTTTCCAACATTCCTTTTTTTAATTTGACATCCAAAGCACATATAACATTTTCTAGAAGATAAATTGGATGAATTATATCTCTGCATGAAAACATCCCCTTCAAAATCAAATGTTATGAGTTCAAACTGTGTGAAAAAAAACTCACAAGTATTTACACAGGGCAGGTCAGTGTTCACTATTCTTTGACACTGCAGAGTTTGGAACTTGCCAGAACTGTGTGCAGAAGTACTTTAATTAGTTTAAACTCCAGATAAGATTGAAACCAAGAGAATGAGAGTTTCATTAAATATTGCAATAACTAGGAACATATTTATAGCTTAAGGAAGATAAAACATCTCAGTATCAGACATGTGGTTTTGTTATATTAAGATGTCATCCAAACCATATGGACGTAAGAACTACCATTTTGTGTCTAAGGTTTACATAACCTAGAAAAACCAGGGACCAGTATCAAATACTTAGGAAGGAGTTTCCCAGAATGATTCAACTCTTCAAAAAATCTCTTGTGTAGACAGACCTTTCGTCCCCATCATTTTAAAGAACTGTATATAAGATTTCTAAAAGCCAAACTCTAGCACCTGACAGCACAATTACAAAGCATCCAACTCCAGTTAATTTGTGTTGTTTGCAATCTGTTTGCAGACTGCCTGTAGGATTTCCCCACAGAGAGCAATCTCTAGCTAAAAAAAACAAGATGATGATGTATTTAAAACACCCACAAAAAGGATACATAGCTAGGAACGAGGGTAAGGTATGGATAAAATTGTAGTTCTTCTGTGAACTCTAGTTAGTGACAACATCAGAGACCAGACTCCAGGTTGTTAAACATCCTTAGGGATTCATTCAGAGGCAGCTTGGGGGACAGAGATCCATAACCAGCCACCCCCCTCGCTATGAACAGATGTTGCAGTTGCAAAAAGATCTAGCTGTTCTATTACATGTAAGTGATTATTTAGATGCCCCCAAATGGACCTAATAATCAAAATTGCTAAATATGATCAAAATTGCTAAATATGCAACCGTCTGCTCACTACAGGCACTCACTTCAAACTCCTAGACCTTCAGAGTTGTTTACTGGGCGTTTCATTTAGTACCTGCAGCAGGCTGGGGGTATGCGTGCAGATGATGGTTTTGCCTCAGCTGATGAGTGGAAACCATTAAGCTGTAATAGCTTGGCTACCTGTGGGTGTTTATCTGTGAATCTATCCTTTGACGTTTCAGGTCAAATAGATTAGCCTCACTAGACACGTGCTTCGGTGGTGGGTTTGAAATAAAATGGCTTTATCCAGAGTCATCACCACTCTTACTCCTGGAGGCCCTACATCCTGCACACTCCCTGTGCTGCCTCAGAAAGCAAAGATTCGCCATATCTTATAGGCATCTTCTCTCAGATTTTTGTTTGAGAGTGAGGAACTGTTTAATGTTTAGACCCAGAAGAAAAATGTTTTCCTTCCTTGAATTAAAAATGAAAAAAAAAAAAAGGAGGCAAATGTTTTGAAAAGCTGTCTTTAAGGGAAAAAAACTCAACTTTAATTTAGCACAGAGTTCCTATATCTTTTCTATGTCCCTCCTCCCCCCCAACATCCATTAGTCAGAAAGGTTTACAAGCAGTTTACATCAGCACGATGCTAGCAAGCAGGCACAGCCTCAGCCCCAGCCTTCTATACACACAGAGTCATTTCACTGCCCAATGGTGAAACGTGTTCAGCAGACTGCTCGGTCCCTTGTTTTATGTCACAAAGTGAATCACGTCAATAAATACCGTTCTGGTGAAATTCAGTGAGGAATAGGAAACTTGATGTCACAGTAATGGCTTTAAAGGGCAAATTCAATTGTCCCTGCACAAATGTAAGTAGTGGAAGGCTGAGCTTGAGCTGAACAGAAAATGATTTGATTAACTGATCATTTAAAGTGGAAAAAGCACAATGACTTATTCAGTGGCTTTGTGTAGCACAAACAAGATTGCCAAGGGGAAGAAATATTTTTGACAGTAGAAGAAGCATTAAAGCACAGACTTTCTGCAGGAGAGACCCTTTCTTGGATATATTTTTCTATAGCATCTAAGTCCTGAAGGTATTCACTAAAACTTTGAATTAGTCAGCAAAATATTATAGCATTGCTGGAGAAGTAGTGCAAGATGAGAAAGAAAGGGAGGCTAGGCCAAGATTTGTATTTAAATCTCTGAAACCAAGGTATGATTCTCAACTGTTAGAAGGAAAAGGGTGATGAATCTTGGTAGGGAACCGTACATTAATTTGTTTTTTTCTTGTACTTTTTTTGGTTGCCTATACTTAACTTTTGTTGTTGGCTTTTTTCCCTGGTTGAACTGATCTGCTGCCACAAAAAACCCTCTTTCTGATACCCTAACATGAATTATAACCGGAGTTCGGAAGTGTGTTTACTGGGATGAATTAACAAAGTAGATTTCCATGCCTCCCAGCACAACTGTTGTGCATCTGGCAACTCTTCCCAGCCAGCAATTGATCTGCCTAAACCCAGACAGCAGAGACTTGAGGCTCTGGTCTCCAGCACTTGGGGAATTCTCAGCCTATCAGTTTTCCTGCTACCTACCATGCTCCATCTCAGAAAACCAGCCCTGGATTATAAAGATGTTTCTGGGTTCTTCCATTTTAATAACAGCAGAGCTTTCAGGCTGACCAGCCAGACATGGAGAAATACTCTCTTCTTATTAAAAATTCCCACACTGCAGATCAGGGCAGAAACTAATTCGCTGTCAGGAAGTACTGAAAATGAGATGTGTCTGATTGTCCTCTTTCTCTTTGTGTTCCCTAACTGTCTCAGTTCCATATTAGTTCATGATTTTAGCTGTGCTTCCTCAGCTTGTTCATCACCATGATGCTCACAGCACCCAACACGGCTTTCTCCACTTTGAAAACAGTGCCTACTAATGCAGAAGGCTTATGAAAGTGAAACATCCTGGGTTAATTCACTGCCTAAAATTTACACAGTTGTCTCTCCTTCACCGTGTACAAGCAAAAATGGGCAAATTCGAAGTTTATAACGAGAGATGAGTGTACTTCATCTGGAATGACTTGCCATTTAATTTCAAACATTTAATGTTTATGTAATTTTTTTGTGAGAGGATAATATTTGTGATACAACATGCCATTACAGTCAGACAGACAAAACTTAAGTAAAAACATCTTGTAAAGGAGATAACGGCATTCACAAGTGTCTTGTCTGTGGACCACAAAGCTTTTGCAAAAGCATATATAAGTACTTCTAACCTCCTTTTATACACGGTAACTTATTTCTGCTGAATCACTTTTCTTTATGCCATAGCTGTATGCAATGTTTGTAATAAAAAGCAGGATTGCATCCTCTACTCCATGAACAGCCAGTTAGACCACTGATACTTAGAAGTAATTTTAAATGTGAAATGAAGGGTGGGAAAGAAAATTATATTTAATCTGTAAAACTAAAAACTTAGGATATGAACAGAAAAGTGCAAACTAACGAGCTGAGCGTGCAACCAGGTGCTTGGGAATATGCCAAGTGTGTCCTGAGAAGCTGTTATGCAGGCTAGAGTAGGCAGCGTACACAGTTACAAACATGTGAAGAGCAGGAAAAGAGAATTACACAGCAATACCTTTCATAGCATGAGCAGAAATACTACTCAATTATTAAGTAACAGTGGTCCTATCAAAGAAAGTGAAATCTTCTGTGTTTTGGTTTGGGATTTTTTTCTTTTCATGCTGGTGAGTTATTTTACAAATGCAAGTACTCTCTGTAACTCTTCCTGAAGCATGGAAATGTATATCTCACTACCCTGTTCCCCAGATTATAATGTCATCCATCCCTTTTGGGGTGCATTATTAACATTCTCTCAGAGGATGAAATTCCATTCTCCAAGAGGTCAGATCATGGCTGGCCACTGAAAGTGTCCTCATCTTAATCCTTTGTGTTCGCTCGTCCTGCAGCAGGTGCCTGTTCACTAGTCATGCTTCTGCCATTGACTGTATTTTTTCACATATATCAGCATCCTTGGGTTGTTGGCGTTTTTTCATACCTGGTCTAGTGCCTCTATTCATTCCCCAGTGAAACCAAATATTATGTTCTGTTAATCAATTTACTTAAAATTTCTTATTTCCAACCTGTATTTTGGAGTTTTTAAATCTCTCAAAAACAGAGGGAGATAGGAGTTTTGCCCCTTTGGGAACTTTCTGATGGCTCACTGTATTGACAATACAAAATGTCAGTTATTTCAAAATTTTACTTTGACATGACACTATCTGGTGCCTAAGTGATTAATTATTTATGCTTATTGCATTATCTGTATTCTATTACCTTAAAAAATAGTATTTGTTTTATAAGACATGATTATTAAAATAAAGGAATAACAATTTACACTGTTAGATGCACAGATCTATTTCCCTTTATATTCACTGGAAAATCCAAGAAAACTAATTAAATTTTATGCAATAAGACTGGATTTTTTAATTCCACTGTTTTGGCATCTTTCATAGTGTATTAGTCTAATACTATTCCTGTTTCAACAGAAATATGACTAATGGCTTAGATTGGTAAAGATAACAGTCCATAAATCACTTCTGATTTCAAATTAAGGGGATTTAAAGTTCTCAGAATGTGCTCAGGTTTCACTTATCTGTAAAAAAATTCAGACAAGACATTATTCTTTGTGACAGTGTTAAGTAAAAACAACGGAAAGCTAACTGACTTACCTGTATTTGAGAAAAGTAGTTGTTAACGTGTCCTTAAAATTTGTATTAATAGCATTCCCACATGTACTTTTATATCAACATTTCCAGGAATTTCTATCTCAAATACCACAGTAAATTTGTCCACTGTGGGTGGCAAACACCATTGGTAACAGAGCCATACACTAGACCTGTGGGAATTTCTATCCCAAAATGATGCTTGAAATATGCAGCTATTGCTTCTCCTCCCCTCTATCATGCGGTCTTGTTTGAAAGTAAAAGACAATTGCCACTTCTTGGTGAAAACTTGCAAAAATACATTATGGAAGTGAAGTGTGAAGGTTTTTAATGAAATTAGTGCTTTCCTCCTGTGTATGAGTGTCATCAACTATGATGGCTGGAGCTGGTTCATATTCTGATCAACAACCCACAGTACAGCATAAGGCTGATTGCTGCATACTGTTGTTCATTGGAAAAGGCATATAGTTCAGATATTCTTTTTAATGGCTTATTTTTCTCACCCAAAGAAGAAAAAGATATGTGAATATCCGGTGGACACTTTATAGGAAATGTTTTAAACCACTTCCTAGCATGCCTTTGAAAGTCAGTGGAATTCCCTAAGAACTCGGGCTTTCTAATCACCAGTGGTGACATTAGCACTCAGGTTTTCCCCTCTAATTGCCATTTGTTCTTATTTCCACCCTGTAAATCTTTCTTTGTTGAAAGGGAAAGATCATCTTTTTCTCCAGTAATTGACATAAATGTTGAAAGATCAAATATATTGAAGTCTCTGGCACAGGTAAAAAATCTAAGTGAGCTACACCAGGTAATTAGCATAAGATTTTCAGTTTTAAAGCTTTACACAACATAAACTCAGAGATTCTTTTTTAAGAAGAAAAACTGTTGAATTAGTAGAGTCTATCACAGCCAATAACTATACCTTGTTAAATGTTTTCTGAGAGTCCACTAGTTCTGTCCTAAAAATTTATTCATTCAACAGTTCATAATAGAGCCAAACCTAATTAGATATCAAAATTCTATACATAAAATATACATAAAGACTGTTTGAATGTTGTTCATCTTGGACATGTGGCAATTAAATGTTTGCTGATTTTCTGTGAGTTTTTGCATATTGCAGTTTTTTTCCCTTTTAGTGGAAGATTGTATGGAGGGCCAAAATATTGTGCAACAAAATGATGCAGTAAATGTGATCATCTTAGTACAGGGAACTATTTACAGGTAACCCAGTAATTAACAACAACAAAAAAAAGTACTCATAATGTTTCACATCTAAATAATATTCATTATATATTTTGTTACACATTTTATGTATTTCAGTTGGGAAATTAAAAAAGGCACCTGAAATGCAGTATTTTTTGTGTGTGTAGCTTTGCTTTTTTTTTTTTTATTGGAAATGCAGCCTTGCAACATGTGCATGATTGTAGATTTACATAGTGTAAAATTACTGTAATTTTATCTGTTCAGTTCAGGAAGTCAGAAATGGATTTAATAAGTAGTAAAGATTAAACTAGGAAGTAATATAAAGGCAGAGTGTATATATTTTTCACTTTTAAATAAACTTTTATAATAAGAGAACCTATTATCATACAGTATGCTGTAATTCCACTTTCTAGTGATACTCTTGCTACTGTCACGGTGTTGTCTTTACATCTGGATATGAATAGTTTGTATATGTACACACTTCAAAAGTGATTTCTATAATGGAATATGTGCACCCTGTCACTGTTATTAACATCCAACTGGAAGAATATTCACCATTTATTTTTTTTATAAATTATCAATGTACAGTGTAAATTAGTAAATGAAATATTGTAGCAATGAAGAGATGCACTTTAAAAATGTAAAAGTGTTTATCTCCAAGAGTGTTATTTTGTATAGATGTTTTTGAATAAATAATTTATTGCTCATTTGTGTTTTTTCTCATTTATGAAATAAATATAAGAGATTTGTTAGCAACTATTTGAGTTTTATATTTTATCATCAGTGCTTTGGTGGGTTTCTTGCTTTTCAAAATGAAAGTTTTGTAATTGGATCGGTAAAAAACTTAGTCACCTTTTACCTTTCATTTAATAAATCATTGTTGGCCTGATCTAGTTGCTATGATGATGCCTCCATGATGCAGCCTGAAGTCCTCCTGATCAACCGTCAAGAGGTCCTGTCCACAGCAGCTTCCTCCAGCCATGAAGACCACTTTTGGCCATGGAAATCAAGGTATGGAGAGAGGGATACATAACAAGTAGTTTCAGTCTTAGATAGGACAAGACAGAGTTGGGGAATGGCCTTTGTCTATAATCTGGAATATCCCTTATTCCTGGAATAAGGAATTGGAAGCACTCCCGTTTCCATGGTTTAAATGCAGCCGATTGAGATTTACCAAGACACATAATGACCATGATATACTTTTGTTTCAGTGAGACATCAGTGTTGAAATCCTGAACTGAAAGGTGCTAAACAGCAAAATGTCCATATCTGTCAAAGCTGGGCAGCATTCAGTTTGTAATTTGAGATTTCTTGTATACTTGTTCGTTGTTTTGCTAACAGAGGAAAAATGTGATGCATTAGGATCACTGTCAACTCTAGTACGCGAATATTTGGAAAAAGGGAGTTCAGAAAAGTTTAATAAGCTATTATTTTTTTTAATAAGCTATTTTTTTTTAAGTCTTCTAGTATATCTAGCCTCTAAGAAGAAAGCACATTTGCCACCATATAGGTCATACTCATTAGTAGTGGAATCATCCACCTGTACAGACTGTTAATTATAGAAAAAAATTCTTCCTAAAGGAAATAACACTATTTCAAGAAGAAGAAAAAATATCCTGAATGAAAAATAAATCCTGACTTTAAACCCAAAAGACAAACACTTTGTGCTAGTAATGGAGCTGAACTTTCTTTCTTAGGTAATGCCAATACAGTGTAATCAAAGACAACCTGTAAGTAGTTAACACATTTCACAGTCACCCCATCTCTTAGTCTTTGAATCAAGAGGAATCCTAGTATCAGAAAAATGTATCCAAAGTGAGACTTAAGCAACTAACCTGAAAGCAGAGATTGAAAAAGGAACAACAGAAGTCTTCTTCTGTCTGTCACCAGATCTGAAAGCTGTAAATCTTTAAAACATCCTTAACACCCCAAATTTCCATGGAGCTGCTGTTCTCTCCCGGTAAGCAGAGGGCAAACAGCCAGGAGGAAGGCTGCTTGGTTCAGGGAAAGGCTTGGTGCTATGGTGCATTTTTTTGGTGTAGTCAGACCAGCCTCTTGACAAAATTACATGGCAGCTGCCGTTTCTATTAAAATACATGCTTTCAGGTGGGGAGAGGCAGAGTGACCCCACTACTTAGCTGCCTGCTGATTACAGCACTGGACCCAGAAAGGGAAATGTTCTTTTAACAAGCGAAGCTAGGTTTTTAGGTGGTATCATTTTCTGCCTGTCCCTCTTCTCTGCTTAGGGCTATCCCCTGAGAAAAGGCAGCAGAGGGGAATATGTGCCTGCATTGTAGGTCCACAGTCTGGCATTTTACGCCAGCAGTCCCTGAGGGGGGCTAGCTTAGTATGCCAGCCTTTGAGCAGCAGCAGTGCAGGAAGGACAGGAGGGGCAGGTCAGATAGCCAGGGGTGCCGCACGCTCTTCAAGCGATGACTACTCTTTGCTTCGGCGTGTGCTGGAGCCCTTGGGTGCAGTGTCGAAGCTGCCGCCTTCATCTCAAGAGGCTGCTGGGGATGGCAGCACTTTTTGGCCTCCTCCTGAGGTTTTCTACTATTGACGGGAGGAGGCAGATTTGCTGAGGGAAAGTAAGCACAGATTAAGGTGCAAGCTTCTGTAACCTGGCAGGCAGGGCACTCATCTGGGGAGCTGTAATCTTGAGTTCTGCTCCCTTTTCCGAAAAGAAAAATGCAGAGATGTGAGGAAGGTCTCATTTATGTGTAGCTTAAATTGCATTTTACTATGACATATTGGACTTTTTCACTTCCCTGTGGTAGTAAATTGTACTTGTCATGGCAATAGAAGTAATCGTTTTGCACTAAATTATATTAACTATTTCAGATGGTTTGTTCTACTTCATGTTTGGAATGACAGAGATAATTATTACCTGCAGTATGTATCTCA
>NW_010551219.1:0-4681 GCF_000687285.1 Phaethon lepturus | reverse complement strand
TGCACAGAGAAGAGACATTCCTGCTGATTGGGGGAAAAATGTTTTTTTTTCAACTGCAGAAAAAATGTTTAGACAGTAGCTAATCTTAAAGTAATAACAATTCTTTTGTTCTTATGATTTTTAATTCTGGTCGCTGTTAGTTGTAAGCTTCCTGAATTTTTTTCAGAAAGGAGAGCTGTTCTTCACAGTTCACTTTTATTAAACTGTGTCATACTCAGTCTTCATTGCAGCCCATGAACTCAGGACTGGTAGCATTGCACCTGACAGAAAACGGGTAGGTGAATTTTTAAGTACTTAATTTTTTTAAGAGAAGAGACTGTCTTCCTTTCCTCCTGAGAGCTGGACTTTGTTGTTCATATGCAGCCTTGTTTAATGAATCAGGTGCAGCTTTTGTGCATTCGAAGGGGGAACTTTATTGATGGTGTCAAAAGCAGAGCAAGAAGAGCGTAAGACTACTTGTTCAGTACCTATTCCATCTGCAAAACTCCCATTGCATGAAATACTTATTGGCTACCCAGCACAGAGGTAGCCAGTCTAAGAGACCACCCTTTCTTACCTAAGAAGCTGCAACAAGCTCAGATTTGCCAAACAGTCTTTTTCTCGTCCTCTCAGATTGATGTGGGTGTTGGTCCCTTCTCCCAAGTAACTAGCCATAGGACGACCGTAAATGGCCTCAAGAGTTGCCAGGGGAGGTTTATAGCCAGTCTAAGAGACCACCCTTTCTTACCTAAGAAGCTGCAACAAGCTCAGATTTGCCAAACAGTCTTTTTCTCGTCCTCTCAGATTGATGTGGGTGTTGGTCCCTTCTCCCAAGTAACTAGCCATAGGACGACCATAAAACTCCCCTCAAGTTGCACCAGGGGAGGTTTAGATTGGATATTAGGAAAAATTTCTTTACTGAGAGAGTGGTCAAGCATTGGAACAGGCTGCCCAGGGAGGTGGTGGAGTAACCATCACTGGAAGTATTCAAAAAATGTGTAGATGTGACACTTCAGGACATGGTTTAGTGGGCATGGTGGTGTTGGGTTGACAGTTGGACTTGATGATCTTAAAGGTCTTTTCCAACCTTAATGATTCTGTGAGTCTGTGGTAGTTCCCAGCCCAGCAGCAACCCCAGGTCCTTTCTGCAGACCTACACCGGTCTGACAGTTTGGTAGGGAGCAGTACAAAATCAAAGGATTTTAATTTGTCTAACTAGCATGAAGTATTACTTGTTCATGTTTTTTAAAGCATGTAAGACCCTCCCTGTTAGATACAAAATTATGATGGAAATCGGGAGAATGTTTAAGTGACAATTAAAAAAGACCCAGGACAGAAGAAGTAGGGTAAGGAACAAAGAATATGAAGGAAAATATAGAGATGGGATGGAGGAAAGGGGAGAAAATAGATGGTGGGGGCATGGGAAATGGCTGGAAAACTGGAAATAAAAATGTAGGATCAGCAAGAGATATCTGCATGAAGACAGCGAGAAGTAAAGGTAAGCGAGGGAAGGGATGGAGGGAGGGTGTCCTGGCCTGGAAAAGTGGCAAATGCCTGTACCTTTGACTGAGAAGCAGAGTGATGTCTCCTTTCAGACATTAACACTGAACATGCTGAGGTGTGCATTGGACAGGGGATGGAAAAAACATTGAATAGAGCTGGGTCAAAAAGGGGTAGTAAGGAAAGATATTTTCTGGTGACACAGGTTAGTTGATAGAGTTTGTTACAACCATAAAATTACTGATATTTGCTAGAAGAAGATCAGGGCTGGAAGGAAGGACTCCAAAAGGGGAGCGCCTTGTATTTGAATGCCTTGCCCAGAATATTCAAATCTTGTCTATTTTCAGAGCTATTTTATTGTAATTTGTGTTCTTACCCAACTCATTTTAGAGATTAGGTGTACTCACTTTAAGGAAAGTGTGAGGCAGTTGTACCTCAAAGCTTTGGCCAATGTGGGGAACATGGAGAAAAAGTGAAACTTCAGGTGATAAATGAGCTTAAGGTAAAATACAGAAGAAAAGAAAAGAGGAGAAAGTAATTTGGGGGTTGAACAAAAAATAGTGAGGAAATGCAGAGAGTCAGAGCAGTCTGTAAGGCGTGCAGGTACAGCTGAGATACCTGGGTGTAATCATTTACACACAGAGGTCAGGTTAATGCTGACACATGAAGCAGATTTAAATGGGAGGCCACAACTTTATTTTTACACAAGTATTGCATGTAAGCATACCAAAAACCTCTTGACTGTCCTTTGCCAATTCATTCTTACCTGTTTCATTCGCTGAGCAAGATTTTTATTCTTGAGAGCTATTGTAGTTGATCAATACAAGATACTCTGTAATATGAAAAAAATGCTTTAGATATAGGATGTTACTAATAATACTTTTAAAGAACAACACTTCACATTTCTGTAAGAGGGCCCATGTAACTAAGGCGCATTGTGCCCCTGCCTGTTCAACCTTCCAGTAGCTTCCGAACCACCATCTGGCCTCCAGATCTCAGATCCAAATTCTCCAGTCCAAAAACTGAGCAAACTTGTCAGTTCACTGTATGAGGTAAGCCATAAAGTACTTGATTCTCAAGGGAAGAGATGAGCCCACTGCCTTCTGCACCTTCCTTCTCCTTGAACTCCTACATTGAATCTATATGTCCCTGGTATTCTCAGGGCTAAAGGAGCATATGTACACCTGTACGAGATTGTACATACTGGAACATCCATAGCTTCATGAACGTCTCCTTCCTGTCTCTCAGAGAAACTTTCCTGCATCTGCTGTCCTGAAACCAAGATGAAGCATCTGTTAAACCATTTCCCAGACCTGGCACATGCACTATTTTAAAAAGAATGTTATGGCACAAGCAGTGGAGTGTAAAAGTCGTCACAAACTATGGTCCCTGTGGGGCTCTAGCCATCTGCTTGCTAATTATGTATACCACAGCCTGGCTGTTGCACAGAAAATAAACATTGCTGCTGGCAGCTTCATCCTGCCATATAATTACTGCAACCGGCACAGGCAGAATTCCAGGAAAGTTATGCCTTTTTCTGCCCATTACTGTTGCCACGTTTTGCATGTTTAAAAGTGTCATGGTTTAACCGCAGCCCGCAGCGAAGCCCCACGCAGCCGCTCGCTCAGTCCCCCACGGCAGGACGGAGAAGAGAATTGAAACAGTAAAAGTGAGGAAACTCATGGTTTGAGATAAAGGCAGGTTAAAAGCCGCACACACAAGCAGAACAAAACAAGGAATCCATTCACCACTCCCCATGGGCAGGCAGGGGTTCAGCCATCCCCAGGGAAGCAGGGCTGCATCATGCGTTAACAGTTTATTGGGAAGACAAAACAGCATCACTTCCTTTTCCTTGCCCCAGCTTTATATAGTAAGAATGACGTCATATGGTATGGAATATCCCTGTGGCCAGCCTGGGTCAGCTGTCCTGGCCGTATCCCCTCCCAGCTCCCCGTGCACCCCCAGCCTGCTCGCTGGCAGCCCAGCACGAGAAGCTGGACTGTCCTTGGCTGCTTAGCAACAACCCAAAACATCAGCACGTTATCAATGTTATTTTCATCCCAAATCCAAACCATAGCTTCACACCAGCTTCTGTGAAGGAAATTAACTCTATCCCAGATGAAATCAGGACAAAAAGATATACCTGCTCTTTCTGCCACCTTCCACCTCATTCTAACCTGCTTGCATCAGCCTTTCCCAGCCTATGCTAATCTCTCTCTGACAGCAAAAGTACATCACATTATCCAAGACATGCTTCCTATGCTGCAAGAACTTTGCTCATATTAAGCTGATGTTGATATGGCAGTGGAGTATTTAACATCTTTTACACAACCCTGCAAAAGGCCGATATATTCACTGCCTCAGCAAATGAAGCTGTTTTTCTTTGTCTCAGGTGAGATCTCAAGAGGTGACAGTCTAGAGCAGTCAGGGCACACTCCTCTGGTGGTCAAATCTCTAGGAAATACAAGATCTGCACTACTCAGCATCCTCCTTTCCTCCCCACTGCTTTTCCCTGTGCCAAAATAGTTGACAACAGGGGACAGTAGTCCACTGTGTTCATCTCTTACGGACAGACTTGAGAAGAAAAAACGTGTGAGAATGAGCATTGCATCCTCCAGGTCACAGGCTGTTTGAGCCCTGTGTTACACTGCTGGATAGTTATGCTGTTGCACAGGCACACAAATATGATGACTTTTTATTAATGCAAATTCAGGTACTTGGATGCTATTGCAGTTAGGCAGCAGCTGAAAAGAAGTTGAGGATCTAAACTTCTCTGTGCCTCAGGGTGAAGAGAATATCGACAACTTTCCTAGATTTATGTATATTGTGAAAAGCTACCTGGAATCATAATATTTGGTCTTAAATGATATATAAGGATTATAAACACATCTGTATGAGTTATACATATGACTTCAGACTCTGCTTAATACTTCTGCAGGTGGAGTCATTTCTTATTCATGGTCTTTCAAAGGTATTACATTATATTTGTCATATTCCAAAGCTTCTACTAGTTCTCTTGTGTAGTGTGTCTTTATTTATGGATTAATACGCACAGCAATTGATTAATAATATCCTCCTTTTAGAGCTCTGGGAAGTTCATTTTGTCCTACAGAGTGGCCATCGGGAGAGTTTGGGCATGTTTTGGGGTCATTCCATCATACAGTGAAGAGTCTGAGATCACAGAATCACAGAATCATTAAGG
>NW_010551218.1:0-18779 GCF_000687285.1 Phaethon lepturus | reverse complement strand
TGGATATTAGGAAAAATTTCTTAACCAAGAGAGTGGTTTAAGCATTGGAACAGGCTGCCTGGGGAGGTGGTGGAGTCACTATCACTGAAAATATTCAAAAACTTGTGGATGTGGCACTTCAGGACATGGTTTAGGGGGCATAGTGGTGTTGGGTTGATGGTTGGACTTGATGATCTCGAAGGTCCTTTTCAATCTTAATGATTCCGTGATTCTGTGAAATATGATCTGATGAAGGCAAATGTCTTAAACTGAGTGTTTCTTCTTGGTTATGATCTATGAAACAGCTTTTATCTGAAGCAAAATATCTTTTTACAAAATAAGTTTCTTTACTTCTCCACATCAATTTTTAAGTTAATTTCACTTAAAATATAGTTTCATCCTTAAACTTTTTTCTTATAAGTAGAATTTTAATATGTTAGCTATATAACAGCAATGTTGTAAAAATATACATTATAAAAGTGGGTAACATGTATCAGCCAGCAAAACCATTGTTCATAATACTTTTTTTCTTTTTTAATTATAAGAGAAATAATAGCAAAATTGTTTGGTGATTAATAAACAGCTCCCTAAAGTCTTCAGTGAAATGAGAAGTGAAAGTAATTTAAGTTGATGTCCTCTGCAGACAGCACTGGCAGCTAAAAATCAGGGAACAGTAATTAAAAGGACACACAACCAATACATTTTTTTATATTTTAGGAGGTAATGAAGCAAGGTGAAAGTATTGATTTACCATTAAATGAAATAATGCCCGAATTTTTATTTTAAACTTGGAATTATTTTTGCAGTAAATTTGTAGGTGGATTTGTAGATATGGTTTACATGAGGCTTCCTCTGTAAGTCATTGTTAAACTTCTCTGTAATCTTTTGATTAATTAAGATATTCTGAAGACCCCAGTACAGCAGCACAGAGCTGGAATTTCTGGCTTTTATGCCAACTGAAATCATACTTATTACTTGAAATTCATATTGATAGTTCAAAACAAATCTTGTGTTTAATGTAAATTTCTGACATTCGGTATGGAGTCATGTTGCTTTTTGGTCAGAATATGTCACATTTTGTCATGTCACAAACTGTCTTGAATGGTATTACCATAACAAGCCATGACAAACCAATGAGACATACTAAAAGAAATTAAGTATTTTTAAGACTATTTTGCAATCACTGGAATCACAAGTAATAAGTTTGAATATTATACATCAAATAGATGAGTGTAATTTTAGCTGCATTTGTGCCAGTCAAGTTAAATGTCCTTTCTTTACACAGAATTATTCTTCATGTATATGCAGGTATAGATATATTATCTATATATAGGTATATATAGATATATATAGATATATATTTTGGTCTGTGTAATTTGCTATATATAGTCCTTTGTACTGAACCTAAGAATGGTGGCAGGGTGTCCTGACTCTGTCAGTGCATCAGTGTTAAAAACCACAACTAATGAGTTAATTCTAATGGGTGCAGTAACATCCATAGGAGACTGTCTATGTGAAGGATTATCTAACCCCATGCTTGAAGTATCTTTCAGTGGTCTTCATACCCTATTCTTTCCTTTTTGGGACAAGGACAAAAGAACCTATTTAAAAGATTCATTTCAACCACAAGTACGTGAGTTACTATACTGTACTTCCCTGAAGGGAATATTTTGAAGAGAATGGCTGTCACACTCAGAAAAACTTATCTAAAAAGACTGGTTAGGAGTCTTGGTCAGCCTATAACCAGCGTTTCTACGCTCTTAAGCATAATTGACATAAAAACTACTTTTTTAAGATAAACTTTCATGGGTGTCCAAGGTAATATTGCTTCAGAAAAATTAATAAAGATTATGAAAAACTTTAAAAATTTAACTTCTCTGGAGAGTATTACATCACAAAGGGGAGACCTCCTCTCAAGTGATACACTTTCAAATCCTTACAGGAAGCAAATATTTATTTGTAGCATGGTCAGAAGCAAGACCATTAGCTATGTCCAATCCAATTAGTTGTCTCCTAGACAAAACTGCTTTAGAAGGAACTATCTGGAAGCCTTGGAGATGCGAGCAACTTGATCTGTTCACCTCAGGGCCACTGATGGTCTTTGACTTCCATGTATTCAGTAGAACAGACATACTCAATGGACTCCCATGGTTATTTTTAATTAGTTACCACGTAATTTATTTTCCAAAGTCAAATCTGGTATCATCTGGGCTTTTTCTAATTGATTATAAAGAAATTCTTCCTACAGAAGAAGTACTACCTTCAGCTCTGGGGCCCCCAGCATATGAAAGACAAGGACATGTTGGACCAAGTCCAGAGGAGGGCCACAAAACTGATCAGAGGGCTGTAGCACCTCTCCTGTGAAGACAAGTTGAGAGTGTTGGGGTTGTTCAGAGTGGAGAAGAGAAGGCTCTGGGGACACCTTCTTGCAGCCTTCCAGTACCTGAAAGGGGCCTACAAGAAAGCTGGGGAGGGACTTGTTACAAGGGCCTGTAATGATAGGACAAAGGGTAATGGCTTTAAACTGAAAGAGGGTAGATTGAGACTAGGTGAAAGGAAGAAATTCTTCACGGTGAGGGTGGTGATGCACTGGAACAGGTTGCCCAGAGAAGTTGTGGATGCCCCATTCCTGGAAGTGTTCAAGGCCAGTTTGGATGGGGCTTTGAGCAACCTGATCTAGTGGAGGGTGTCCCTGTCCATGGCAGGGTGATTGGACCAGGTGATCTTTAAAGGTCTGTTCCAACCCAAACCATTCTATGATTCTATGGTTCTATAAATAAACAATAGTTGAAATATACTGTAATGACTTTGACTATAACACTGTTTACATTTGTTCTATTTGCAAATTATACTCAGTGCATATATGCAACATATGTGAGATCAGAAAAAACTAAGACTGTAGATCTAAGGACAGAAATTTGTTGACATATGCACATACAATGATTCAATTTAATCCTTCATCTTACAGCCAGATGTCCAGAAACCTTGACTTTAGCTGGTCAAGAACAGTGTTGAGTCATCCAATACAAACAACAGATAATGTTATACCACCATTGGGCAGGTTCCTTGTTGGAGATAAACACTGACTGATGTAACACACAGTGTCTCGGGAATCAGGCACATACTGATTCCTGAGTCAGAAGTTCTCTACATAAAATTTGTGATTTTCATCACACCAACATCATGCATTTTGCTTCAGTGCCTATAAAAAGGCCTCAGGGATTCACTAACCTTTATGGGAAAAGTCTTTTATAACTTAGTACCTGTTCTAGATGGCTTTTTTTAGCTTTCCATAAAATTTAATAGAGGATAGAACTGCTATAAAATTCTACAGGAGAGGTGAGAACTTATAGAAGAAAAGCAATTCTCATTCAGTCCCATAGTTATGACTTCCACAAAATGCTCCTGAAATATTCTTTTCCTACATGCTGTGCTATACTTTCTGTTAGCACATATTCTCACTTGCTCTGAAATTTATGAAAGTATAATCGGTATTTTAATACTGAAAAGCAGTACTTTAATGTCAAAAGTAATTTTCCTCTTATTCATCACATTATTTTAAATCTTATAAGGAAAAATAAAATATACGTGCTTGTATTTTAAATATCTTCATATATCCTGACATTTATTTAATGAAATTATAACAAATTATAAAACTATTTTGAAGTGTAATTTCCAATTCACTTATATTTTGGGTTTCATTGTTTACTTAATTTATATATTGTATAGCTGAGGTATACATAATATCTTACATTTTATTGAAATATACAAATAATCATTGCCTTATGGAATTACTGCATTAGATTTCTAAAAATCTAAAAAAATATTACTGGCTATGTTATTTAAGAAACAATATCTAAAGATGCCACATTTTATAGACTCATTATAATTTTGTACATTGATTTCTTCCAAAATTTTTAATGAAAAATTATACTACCCCAGCTGTTAGCCAGTACTCACTCTTTTAAGTACAAAGTTAATAAGCTAATTCTGCACTTTTTGGGATAATTTTTTATTAGGGATTATTAGATCATTGTTCTAACTTGCTATTAAAGAATTCAGCTGTTTTCCACTCCAATAAACCATGTGAGTGTCACTTGTCAAGTACAACCATGGAACTTCACATGTTCATCAGAGAATCCATGCTTGTCTCATGCACACCTATTGAAGACAGTTTTATTTTCTAGCATAAATTTAAGATAATTAGGGGAAAAAAAAGCAGAAATAGCTACAAAAGCATACTTCTTATAAATAAATGTATTCATGCACTACCAATAGTAGGTTGTTTCTAAAATGTTTTCAGAGCTTTAAGGTGAAATCCTTATAATGAAAAAAGTTAAAGCTAAAAAAAGTACATACTTTTTGCAATAAATGATCATGAACTAGTTTAATAAATAACATTTTATATTATAAAAATATTGTAATTTTCATTTAGAATTGGAGCTCCAGGTTAAATTAAGATATGTATGCTGTGTTACATACTAGATTAATCACGTCAAGGTCCTTCTGTGCAAAGCTGGAGAATGGGATCTTAAAGGGACTGTGTTTGCTATGGGGCAGGTGATTTCTGCTGTGAAGTCCCCAAGTTTTGATTCCCTATGCACATCCTGCTTGGACTAAGACTGCAAAACCTGACAAGATATGGATAACATTATCCCAGGTACTTTAATTTCTTTTCAAAATAAATGGAGGGTAGGAAGGGAGCTGTAGTTCTTTGCAATAGTAGTACGTTTAGGGAATTGTCAAGTACACTGGCCCTGTAGCTCAAGTCTGTCATTAATGATGAAAGACTAGAAAGGGAGCTTTCTGCAGGTTATCTAATAAGCTTGGCAGTAAAGTCTGGAGTTCCTTACCTTAAGCAATATGAGAAATAAAGGCTGGAAAAATTGGATGCACCTCTGAGCAAAGTGCCAGTTCCCAGAGGAAAAAAAAAAAACAGAAACAAAAGACCAAATTCAGGGCAGATCTTAACGCTTGCCCATTTTAATAATAACCACATTGAGCTGACAGACAGCAATGAGAACAAACCAAGAATGGTATCTTGTGTAAGCCAATATTTTTATTAACATTTATTAATAAATGATAATTTATTAATTTACATTAATATTTGTTAATTAATATCACTGCCTAATATTTATCAATGAATATTTAAATAACTGTTATTAATTAATACTAATGAATTGTTTAATGTTTGTTTGTTTGTTTGTTTGTTTGTTTGTTAACTCTAAGGAGTTACCACAAATGGAGCTCTTACAGACTGGTGGTCATCAGGGAAAATGTCTAAATTGGTACTTTGGCCCAGCTGCATCTCTGGTTACATGATGTTTGTGGTTGGACTAGTCACCTGGCAAAGTGAACAGAGGAAATTCAGACACAGGTTCTAGGATCTGAGAATGTATTTATGAGGCCCAGAACAAGGATCAAAGTCTATTTTCCGTTTCTGTTTGAAAGGCTCGTAGGGATGAATGTTTAAAATACAGTTATCATCTTTTCGATTCCCCTTTGTAGCAGGTACCCCTAAGAGTATAAGCAAAAGATGGTAGCAGAAGCCTTGAAGGTACACACAGAGGTTGATAACAAAGGCCCCAAGGATACGTAAATATTTTATTACTGGTCACTAAAGAAACGCAGCTTTGTGATCTGGGTAGAACCAGTTTCAGAACTTGTATATTTATGGGGTTCTGTAAGAGTCTATTTCAGCTTGCCATGACGGAAAACATAGGCATAGATATCATTACATTGCACCTTACATTGGAACAAGGCACCTATCTTCAGAATTCAGCAAGCAGAATGGATCAGTAGCATATTCCATCTTGTTACCTTAACATTAAATGGAAATATAGCACTATGCTTTGTGTGCCTGTATTAAAGGTGTGGTGGGTAATTTGGATGCAATTCTTGTTTCTCTATCTCTAGAAGGAGAGTAGATGCATGCCTACAAGAATACTACATGGATGAAAGAAAAGGAGTGCACAGGCCATGGAATCAGGGACAGGTATCCTGGGAAGAGTATAGGGAGATTGCCTGGATGTGTAGGGGGGGGGGTCAGGAAAGCTAAGGCAGAGATGGAGATTAATTTGGAATGGGATGCAAAGAATAATAACAAGGGCTTCTACAGGTATGCTGGCCAGAAAAGGAAGATTTTTTAAAAAAGTATCGCCCCCCCCCGACAAATAAGACAGGAGAACAAGTGACAACCTACATGGAGAAAGCTGAGGTACTCAGCAATATTTTTGCCTTGATTTTCACTGGTAATCACTCTTCCCACATCTCTCAAGCCCATGAACCTCAAGGCAGGGACTTGGGGAGTGAAGTGCCTCCCATCATAGGAGAATATCGGTTTCAAGACCACCTGAAGAATCTGAATGTAAACAAGTCAATGGGACCCAATGAGATGAATCCAGGTCCTGAGGGAATTGGCTGATGTAGTTACCAAGTCAATCTCCCTCATATTTCAAAAGCCATGGCCTTTCAGTATTTAAAGAGGAATTGTAAGAAAGTTGGAGAGAGACTTTTTACCACAGTTTGTAGTGACAGGATGTCCCTGCCCATGGCAAGGAAGTTGGACTACATGATCTTTAAAGGTCCCTTCCAACCCAATCCATTCTATGATTCTATGTTATGACTATCAGTTAATAGTGAGAAAGTGCTTCTAGTCCCTAAAGTGAAAGATTCTAAGTACAAAGTTCTATAAGTAATGTAACACATTTCTATAACTTCTTATTCTTCTAATAAGGCACAGCATAGCATATGCATATTCTCACTTCTTTCACCACTGTCAGTTAAAACCCACAACGGTAATAGACAAAAGTTACCATTTTGAGCTAACTTGAGCTGAAACAGCTATCGCATTCTGTAATGTTGACGGTTCTACTGGACAAAAAAAATGGAAATGCAACAGAAGTTTAATTACAGAGGAGATATTCCCAAAAAATATTAAGGCATAGAATACATATAGCAAACATTTTTTAGGAAAAACAAACAAACAAACACCTTTCACATGAAACAACATATTTTTCAATTGTGTGGTTTTGTATATATTGTACAGAAAATATAGCATGGCAAAACTGTCAGTACGCCTGCAATATTTTTTAATTACTACTATTATTTTATTTTATTTAAAGGAGCTATGTTGTCCTGAAAACTTAAGTTTCACTCCCACAAAACCTCTAATTTTATATGTGGAATTTGTATACAATTGGACCCTGAATGTACCTTAAATAATCCTGCTATGCCATGTATAAGATCCTTACTGAAAAAAACAAACCAACCAGACCTATCACCATTGAATAGGAAAAAACCTAGTGTTCTAAAAGCAGAATTAAAAAAAGGACTAAATAGTAGGCAGATTGTGAAAATCACAATAAGACCACACAGATGTGCAGATATATAACTGGCATACTAAATTTTATGAGCAGAGTTTGCAGAGTAATTTTGTTGGATACGAATCAGAAAGAGACTTTTCAGTGCATTCAAGAGACAAGAAGAGAAATTTCCATCAACCCAAAGACTAGCAGAAAATTTTCTTCAGGGAAAATGTATCCACTTCTCATGTCTCCCATTTTAGTATTTATATTAATGCACATCATGTATTTGGCTTCTGTCTATGCTTTTCTTTCCCGGCATAATTTTTGCAACAGATTTGCCCTGCAGCATTAACTACCCTTGATAGTTTTCTCTCTTACTGTGTGATTGCTTGCTTAGCATAATGACTTTTCTGCTTTTTCAAATTAGCATTGTTTCACAGGAATTACTGGATAAAAATTTTACTTTAATGCAATATGATAATATCAGTAATGGGAAAAACATATAGAAAGTTAATGTAACTACAGTTCAGATGTCCTTAATAACCTTTCACAATTTCCATGTTAAATTTTGAAAAAACATTTAATACATTCAGAACTATAATATGAAGAGGTGCATTGAGCCTGGCTGGGTGCCAGGTGCCCACCAAAGCCCCTCTTATCATTCCCCTTCTCAGCTGGACAGGGGAGAGAAAATGTAACGAAAAGCTTGTGGGTCGAGATAAGGACAGGGAGAGATCATTCAGCAATTACCGTCACGGGCAAAACAGACTTGACTTGGCAAAATTAATTTAATTTATTGCCAACCAAATCAGAATAAGGTAATAAGAAATAAAACCAATTCTTTAAACACCTCCCCCCCACCCCTCCCTTTTTCCCAGGCTCAACTTCGCTCACTATTTCTATACCTCTTCCCGCCTGAGCAGCACAAGGGGATGGGGAATGGGGGTTGTGGTCAGTTCATCACACATTGTCTCTGCCACTCCTTCCTCCTCAGGGGGAGGACTCCTCACATTCTTCCCTTGTTTCAGTGTGGCATCCCTTCCATAAGAGACAGTCGTCCATGGACTTCAACATGAGTCCTTCCCACAAGCTGCAGTTCTTCATGAAGTGCTCCAGTGTGGGTTCCTCTCCCCATGGAGCCACAGGTCCTGCCAGGACCTTGCTCCAGTGCAGGCTTCCCACGGGATCCAACATCCTTCAGGCATCCACCTGCTCCGGCATGGGGTTCTCCACAGGCTGCAGGTGGATATCTGCGTATTGGATAACCTCCAATAGCTGCAAGGGGGCAGCTTGCCTCACCATGGTCTTCACCATGGGGTGCAGGGGAATTTCTGTTCTGGTGCCTGGAGCCCCTGCTCCTCCTCCTCCTTCTTCACTGACCTTGGTGTCAGCAGGGTTGTTTCTCTCTCACATATTCTCACTCCTCTCTCCCGCTGCAGTCGCTGTTACCATTGTTTTTCTCCCTTCTTAAATATGTTATCCCAGTAACAGTGCTACCACTATTGTTGACTGGCTCGGCCTTGGCCAGCGGTGGGGCCCTCTTGGGGTGCGGCGGGCCTTGGCCAGCGGTGGGTCTGTCTTGGAGCCAGCTGGCATCAGCTCTATTGGACACAGGGGAAGCTTCTAGCAGCTTCTCACAGAAGCCACCCCTGTAGGTCCCCAGCTACAAAAAGCTTGCCATGCAAACCCAATACATACAAAAATGACAAAACAGAGTTGAACAAAATTTCAAACAGAACATTTTTTACTTATTAAAAAGTGTTGTGCAAAAAAAGCCCATGTTTCATTAAAATATTAATTTTATATGTGTTTTTCTAATATTAAAATGACTTATATCAGATTATGAGCATCATCACATATAATCTGTATAATAATATACATTATATTTCAGTAACATAACTTCCTCTTCTAATCTTCATTATGTTTATGTTATTAATTATGCATTAATTATAAATTATGCATAATTTTGTTTTATGCAACTTTAGAATTATTTTATATTTCCAGAATACCTTTTTTTTCAATAAACTTCTGAAATTAGTTCACTTTTATTTCTTTGTAAATTTTGAATATTTTACTTTTTACTCAAATGCATTTATTGTTTTTAACTGGAATTTGAGGTTACCAGAGTTCCAGTTGCTAACCCATCATATGACTTAGTATCACAAAAATGTTCAACATTGTTCTATCACTGTTTTGTTTTATTTTATTCATGTCCTAGAACTTTGAAAGAATTCTGGAGGATGGATGATTTTTTAATCAATAACCACAGTTGACAGTGAAGAGATTTTACTGTCAGGTTTTTACTGCTCTGGGCAGTGATAAGTTTAAGCAACATTACAGTAAAAATGAACCAACATATTATTTATGTTCCCTTCTTTCCCACTGATTCATGTTAAAATAATGATGTGAGAAAACTACCAAAGGAGATACAAAGCCTTTTCTTTTAAAAACATTAAGCACTTAAATTGTGTAACCCCACTTACTGTTTTGAGTGAATCTCCATACAAATACAGAAATTAACTTATAAATGAATGAACCTATGAATATTTTTCTTTTATTCTCATCAGTAGAAAAGATTTCCTACAACATATGCTACACAAAAAGAGAGAGTGCTCCTCATAAACAAGCCACTGAAATTCTATTCTTTTGCACAATAAAACTGTATAAGTTCTGTTCTGCTTAGTATTCAAGCCCAGGGAAATGCAGATACACTCGTGGGTGACTAGCTAATAAACCATGCTTAACTGTATTGAAGAGGTCATATAAATCTTAAATTAAAATATCATTAGTTTTCACCATTTAATGGCATATTATGCATAAAAATGTTGATACTCTCACATAAGTGTTTTCCTAATATAAGACAGATTCCAAATGCATTTACATATATTAGTCACAATATTTCAGTGTTAAAGTAGTTAATGTAATTTAGCTTTAATGAAATTATCACCAACTTTCAAGCACAGGGAATGTTTAATACAGTAATCATAAGGAGGCCTTGAAAGAAATTTAAAACAGCCTGTGATGTCAAGGAAAAATAAAATCCACTCTTAAAAGAGCAAACCTGAACAAGCTTTTACCACTTCGTAAGCATAATGAAGTTCTCAATGTATATGCTATTTACTTTATTAATGATGTAAAAGTTTGTAGTTTCTTCCCAAAAAGACATTAAACTGGAATGTAATTAAAAACATAGTAGCTGAGAATGAATGTAAATGTTTCTGGAATTGTGAGATTAATAACATTGACATGACTTAACAAGTACATGAAGTATATTGGTACATTTTTCACATACAGCTTTTCCACTGCACTTCATTTCTGAACTACAAGACCCCTGATATTCAGCATTGGTATCTCAGCCAATTTAATGACTGGTAACTGTGTCATTTTTGTGAACAGATTCAAAGAGCTATTTCAGGTATTAAGCAAATATCATAACTTCTCTTCAATTAGTGAAACTTTTGACCCAGGAGTTCTGAGGTAATGGCATAATGTTCTTGGGGTTTCTCCCCCCTTCTTTATCAGCAAACAAACAGAGCTAGTTGAATGCTGTTCATTGTCTTTTCTTTCAGTCTGGATGTTTTATACAAATGCATTCTTGTATTTCCCACATCTTCCTTTCTGCTAACTAGTTTGAATATTTTTCTTTCATGTTTCATTATATGAATCTTAGTATTTTAAGGCTTTTATACACCTCATGAAAATTCTTCAATTATTTTTCACAGTGTAACAACCAAAAATCTCCAGCATGCCCTGTGGCTGGATCTACATTTCAGTACATCCTGCTCTAGGCAGATTGGACTCACTGGCCTAATTTCATTTACAAAGAAAACATGCTCCAATTATCTCCATGAAGAGACCTTCTAGAACATATTTTTGATATCTTCCCTCTGGAAGGAAATTTGTATGTGCAGTGGAGTGACAACCTAACACTGTTCCCCACTACATGGAGCTGCAACCAAGGCAAAATACACTTAAAGCCAGAATCGAAGGATGCATTGCAGGACATGCTCACCTCACAGGTACAGCTTTTCACTCTTAAAATATGTATTGGATAATTACATGGAATCACTCTGCTACTTTTTTCCCATGTGCCAGGTCCTCATGGATTATAACATTAGTAATAAATTAATTGTGTTTGGGCCATGAGGTAAACAGACACAAAATAACAAAACTCACAAGACCTCCAAAACAGTAAGAAAAAAATGTTTCTATGATTGAATTCTCTCTTGAACAAATGGAAATATCTAGCATGAATTGCCTCTGGTCAATGTTAATGCTCAAATGATGATTTGGAATTTTCTGAGAGAAAAGCAGCTATCACAGACAAAACTGTGCCAGGGACCATTGCAGCAATTTAACAGGATGGTTGATTGAGTTCCAGTGCCTGGGAATTTTCCCTGTTTCTCTATAATTTTCTAATATAAACATAGCTACTATATATTTTTATTATTATTATTTTAAAAGAGAATTCTGATGCACATTTAGGGTTTGTCTAAACTTTCCCCTTAAGTTGCCTTATGGCATGCTCAAGACCTTTTTTAAGAACCAGGCAAACAATGAATCTGAAGCAGTGAGCCCAGCAAGAGATGGGAAATAATAACCTACATAAACGAAAAGAATTCCTCACACGTCAGTTTGTCAGGCAAATCGTTAACCTACCATCCAGGCCCACCAAGACAGATTGCTCCGCAGCTGTCCACCATAGTCAGGTGGAGAGGACACAGGGAGGAGGAGGTGGAGCATAAGTGAGGAACTACATGTCAGGACGACTACCCCTCTATCCAGTATCTCTTTCTGAGCAATTCACAATCTACCGATAGCAGCTTAACTTCACAATATTTTAAAACACAGGAAAATAAACAGATTGTTCTTTAGATATCTCATCATTTTCTTCACGGAGTTTTAAGTGAATGGGGAAATTTTGATTACCAAATTAAAATAATGTATCTAATAGTCCACATAAGTACAGATAGGATCATCCATATATAAATATAATTCAAGTAGTTTGCAATGTATTCAGCTCAGACATGACAGTCGCTTGGCAATTAACTCTTGAAAGAATTAATCCCTGAAGAAATTATACACATTTTCACCTTATATAGAGACAGAGAATTTAGAACACACTCACAGAAGACTCATGGACAGCTGCCATTTTTAGTAATGCTTATTAATTACTGTGGCAGTTAGGATGAGTTAAGCCTTGTTAGCAATAGCTGCTAGCATAAGCCCATCAACTTTAATCAACCTTTTGTTTAAGTAGGCAATATATGACCAACTTTTTGTTCTGAATGACAGAATGAACCTTGAATAGTTTTTGTGAACTCAAAGAAATAGATAGCCAAACTATGCAAACAACCTATCATCAAGAATGGCAGCATGTGCAGAATAATCTTCTTTTGACTGCCATAAGGAGCAGCACGAAGTGAGAAACCAAATGTGCAGGTTGAACACCTGACACCAAGGTGGTAGTCTCTATCTAATCCTGGGAACCTGGGAACCAGACAGACACTGGGGGACTGATAACTCTGCACCAAGCATGTCTGGACTCCCAGTACTAACCCCCCAACCCTTCTCATGGACTGCCTGATTTCTCTCATGGTATAGGAAAGCTGTGTAAGGAACTGCTACACTTGCCCTTATGACGTCCCATTGAACAGGAATGTCATGTAATTTCTAAAATAGCATATATCTGTGATTATGGTGTTTTAGTGTCCAAATCCATTTTTTATCTACACATTCAGTGTAGACATTCAGTGTACACATTCAGTCTGGAGAAGAGGAGGCTGAGGAGAGACCTTATTGCTCCCTACAACTATCTGAAAAGGGGTTGTGGCAAGGTGGGTGTTGGTCTCTTCTCCCAAGTAACTAGTGATAAGACGAGAGGAAATGGCCTCAAGTTGTGCCAGGGGATGTTTAGATTAGATATTAGGAAAAATTTCTTCACCAAGAGAGTGGTCAAGCATTGGAAGAGGCTGCCTAGATTGGTGGTGGAGTCACCATCACTGGAAGTGTTCAGAAAACTTGTGGACGTGGCGCTTTGGGACATGGTTTAGGGGGCATGGTGGTTTTGGATTGATGGTTGGACTTGATGATCTTGAAGGTCTTTTCCAACCTTAATGATTCTGTGATTCTCTGATTCATTTGGTCTTGGACCATGACAATTGCATCTTTACACAATTAATGATCAATGAGAGAGATTTCTGATAAGAGAAAAAACATAATCCTTCTTTTTATATTAATTTCACATATGTCAGCAAAACCAAAGTATTAAAGGAAGAAACAATAAATTAAGAAAACATTGTCTAAACCTCTGGAATACCTACTGTAGAGATGTTGGACAATCATTTAGTAGAAACTCCCACTGGAAGGAAGACTAACTTCAATGTCAGGTCAGATTGCTCAGGGCTTGAGTCCAGAATAGCTCCAGGCATGGAAGTTCCTCAACCTCTTTGAGAAACTCACAATGCTTGATTATCCTGATGGTAAAGAGTTTTCTTCTGTTATGAGTTGCCAGAATTTCCCTTGCTTCAACCTGTGACTGCTGCCTCTTGTTCTTTTGCTGTGTACTAATGTTAAAAGTCTAACTCCTTTTTCTGTATAACTGCACATTAGAGCCCTGAAGAATGAAATTAGCTCTATCCTTAGATTTCCCACCCCTTGGTTCCTCTCCTCCAGGATAAACAAACCTCAGGCTCTATATAATGCTTTCTGTTCTGTATTTATTCAGTTCAGCTGTGAACCTACGCATATACAGCAATAAATAAATGAGAAATTGAATCAGAGATTCCACAGTCATCAGAAGGGAGCACTGGGGCATCTGGTTCAGGCCACTCAAAGCAGGGAGAACTTCAAAGTTAGATCCAATTATTTCTTTATTTTTATTTACTTTTTTTTAAAGTAAAATCCAGTCTTCAATCTATCATGGACTATGAGCTGTCATCTGGCTATTCTTATGTGTAGCACTACCATTTCAGTTAGATTGTACTATTTCAGTTCTCAGTACAGTGGTGGCTTTGAGAACAGGAGTATTGTAACAGTATGTTCTGTAGAAGAAGAAAAAGTGAACATTTCCAGAGAATTATTAAAATCTCAGTTAAGATGAGCTGGCCATGACTGAACTGAAATATGGCAACCTTCTTCTATGGACTCCAAAAATATCCCAGGTGACTAAGCTAAGTAATTTAAGTACCTATAGTATAAAGGATGAATACAGGATAATAGTCTTAAAAAGCTATTCATCATGCTGTGTACAGAGATCACGTTTCTACAACTTTTCAAAATATATATCCAAAAACTGTCATAACTGTCTCTTGTTATGCTATTGCCTGAAAATTCCTATATGATTGATTAGCTATGACAATCTTCTTAGAATCATAGAATGGTTTGTGATGGAAGGGACCTTAAAGATCATCTAGTTCCAATCCCCTGACACCAGCAGGGACACCTTCCACTAGACCAGGTTGCTCATCCAAACTGGCCTTGAACACTTCCAGGAATGGGGCATCCACAACTTCTCTGGGCAACCTGTTCCAGTGCATCACCACCCTCACCATGAAGAATTTCTTCCTTACAGCTAGTCTCAATCTACCCTCTTTCAGTTTAAAGCCATTACCCTTTTTCCTATCATTACAGGCCCCTGTAACAAGTCCCTCCCCAGCTTTCTTGTAGGCCCCTTTCAGGTACTGGAAGGCTGCAAGAAGGTGTCCCCAGAGCCTTCTCTTCTCCACTCTAAACAACCCCAACACTCTCAACTTGTCTTCACAGGAGAGGTGCTACAGCCCTCTGATCAGTTTTGTGGCCCTCCTCTGGACTCGGTCCAACATGTCCTTGTCTTTCATATGCTGGGGGCCCCAGAGTTGAAGGCAGTACTCCAAATGAGAACTCATGAGAGCAGAGAGACAGAATCACCTCCTTTGACCTGCTGGCCACGCTTCTTTTAATGCAGCCCAGGATACAATTGTCTTTCTGGGTTGCGAGTGCGTGTTGCTGGATCATACTCTCAACTTGTCTTCACAGGAGACGTGCTACAGCCCTCTGATCACTTCTGTGGCCCTCCTCTGGACTCGGTCCAACATGTCCTTGTCTTTCATATGCTGGGGGCCCCAGAGTTGAAGGCAGTACTCCAAATGAGAACTCATGAGAGCAGAGAGACAGAATCACCTCCTTTGACCTGCTGGCCACGCTTCTTTTAATGCAGCCCAGGATACAATTGTCTTTCTGGGTTGCGAGTGCGTGTTGCTGGATCATATTCAGTTTTTCATCCACCACCACCCCCAAGTCCTTCTCCTCGGGGCTGCTCTCAATCCACTCATCACCCAGCCTGTATCCATGTTTGGGATTGCGCCAACACAGGGGCAGGTCCTTGCATGTGGCCTTGTTGAACTTCATGAGGTTCATATGGGCCCGCCCCTCCCGCTGGTCAAGGTCCCTCTGGATGACATCCATTCCCTCTGGTATGTCAACCACACCACACAGCTTGATGTTGTTGGCAAACTTGCCGAGGGTGCACTCAATCCCACTGTCCATGTCACCGACAAAGATGTTAAACAACACCAGTCCCAATACAAATCCCTGAGGAATGCCACTCATCACTAGTCTCCACATGCACATCTAGTGTTTTACCATACACACTTTGAATATGACCATCCAGCTAATTTGTTATCCACCAAGTGGTCCATCTGTCAAATCCATGTCTCTCCAATTTAGAGACAAGGCTGTCACGTGAGAAAGTGTCAATAGTCAATAACGTTTTAAACAATAGACCTAATCCATATAAAATTTACTTTTGTGCTTAAAACATATATTTAAAAAAATATTTAATGAAAATCAATCCTTGCTTGAGTATTTAACTTTTGCCAAGAGAAGAAAATAACCTAAAATAAATTTCATGTCAAACTTTATGTACTTGTTAGTTCCTGTATACAACAGATATTTGAAAAGTTGTCAGAGAGAAATTTTCTTGTCCAGCTATGTTATTAAATATATTTTCAGACAGATAGCTTACTAAAATGTTGGATTCTATTTTTAGTGTATTGTCTCTCTAGTGTATCTATCTTGCTCAGACTAATACTCTGCTGTTCTTCACTTTGCCAGTGTAAGAATCATGCAAAAGGATTCTAAAATTTACAGACAACAGATTTAAAGGTTTCTTGACCTAACCCAGCTCCCTTGATTTTTGGAAGTCAAACTTTGCATCTTAATCCCTTACACAGGCTGTCTAATAATTAAATGGAAGGTTTTCAAATGAATTCTCAAATATTTTTTCTTTTGGAGAGAAGGGCAAAACAGGCAGAGTGATTCCATAGGGTTCCTGTATAGTATGGAAATAAGAAACCCTTTTCTATAACCACACATACAAAACTAATATGCTGCTCCATTATTCTGAAAAAGAGGTAATTAAAAATAATGTTAAAAAGGTTATTTGAAATCATACAATAAACTGCCTGTAGATAAGAGAATTTCCTCTTTTTATGCAGTCATTTAAACTGCTAATTATCTGAAAAAAATGCCTATTTAACCTTATTACTATTCAGTAAAGCTTTACTGAGGAAAGTATAATGGTATGCACTACTGTGAGAAATTATATCTAATCCAATGAGCCTTAAATTCTGTTGTACAGAAACCTAATCCAGTCACAAAATTTTATGCAGAAATAGGGGAATATGGAGGAAATCAGGTGTTTGATCCCACAGAGCTCCTTCCACTAGAGGGACATGAAACCTCATTTGAATGACTATCAAGCATTGTGGTCATATTAAAAAGCTGTATTTAAAAATGTACCACTACTTTCCCTCCTGTACTTTGGACTTAACAATAGATTTGAATTTTAATGTTCAAATACTATCTCCTGATGCTATCTTCGTTGAGGTTTTCACCCTTTTGATGAACATTTTGCCTCTTACCAGGCAACAAATAGATACAACAGTACACAGAAAACAGTTAATATTTATATATATACTAAAAAATTTTATATATATGTATTTATATATAGTCAATATTGTGTGATTTCAATGATGCTATGTTAAGCAGTAGCATCAAACAGTTTTGTTTGTTGAATATCCTCCACATTTAGGATGCTTTACAAATATCAATAACGATAATAATCATCATTTTTAGGAAAGTATTAAGCTACTATCAATACCTAAGGCACCTTCAATAGTTCCAGTTATGCACCGTGTGGCCAGCTCTAAAAATTCATTTTTGTGAGAGTAAGTAGGAAGAGGTATTATTTCACAGATTTATTAATATTTATAGTATTAACATTGTAGAATACCAGTTCTTTTAACTTCCTAGATTTTTATACAAAAAGAAGATACTAGCTTTAAATTCCAAACTATCTATGTAGACATAGAGGACACATTATCACCTTGTTTCTGACCTACAACAATTTTTTCTGTTCTATTTTGGCTGCTTTTACAAGGTAGGCCTAGTAAGCATGCTTGTAATACATTATGTTTTGCCCCTCTTTCACTCTTCTTTCCTCCTGCTTTTATTGCTGAGCATGGCATCATATGGTATGGAATATTCTTCTGGTCAGCTGTGGTCAGCTGTCCTGGCTGTGTTGTCTCCCAACTTCTTGTGCACCCCCAGCCTATTCACTGGTGGGGTGATGTGAGGAACTGAAAAGGCCTTGACTCTGTGTAAGCACTGCTCAGCAATAACTAAAAACATCCCTGTATTATCAACACTGTTTTCATCACAAATCCAAACCATAGACCCATACTAGCTACTATGAAGAAATCTAACTCTATACCAGCCAAAACTAGTACAATCTTTACCCCTTATTCCATACCAATTACATCATGCTCAGGTCCCACACTCTCCAATGCATCCTCATTAACCAACATGCCATTCCTTTCCTTTTATATATACACAGATATCATTCCCTTAGTCTACAGACCAAGCCTGTACAATGTCGAATAATGTCCACAAAATGTCCATTGAACTCATTTAGTCCATGACTTTAGGCTCCATCTGTTCTAGTGGTCACTCAGGACAGAGAGGTGGTGTGTTGTGTGGAGTTAATGGGCCCTAAGCCAGCTCAGCTCAGGTCACTGCTGCATTTCCACTGCTTCACTGCTTCCCATCTATGTACATCACTTTATCCTGGATAAAAGCAAAATTTGCACTCATAATTTACTTCCTCTACATTTTCTTAAACCAAGAGATAGTCTTTATTTATTCTGGGATCAGTTCTATCAGAATCACAGAATCACAGAATCACTAAGGTTGGAAAGGACCTTCAAGATCATCAAGTCCAACCATTAATCCAGCACCACCGTGTCCCCTAAACCATGTCCTGAAGCGCCACATCCACACGTTCTTTGAACACTTCCAGAAATGGCGACTCCACCACCTCCCTGGGAAGCCTGTTCCAATGCTTGACCACTCTCTCCGTGAAGAAATTTTTCCTAATAGCCAATCTAAACCTCCCCTGGCGTAACTTAAGACCATTTCCTCTGATCCTACCACTAATTACTTGGGAGAAGAGAC
>NW_010551217.1:0-11374 GCF_000687285.1 Phaethon lepturus | reverse complement strand
TCTCGCCCCAGAGCGCTTTACCTCCCCGGTAGTAAACTGCAGTACAGCAAGGCTGATTCCGAGGAATATTTTATTATTACTCCCACCCTTCAGGGGGCCGGAGCAGCCTGGAAGGCCAGACACCAGAGCTCAGCACGGGACCTGAACAGGCACTGCCAGCCCGGCACACAGCCGCGGCGTGGGAACAGGCGCGAGGTTGCTCCTGCACCAGAGCAGATACGCGGTAGTGCCCTTTCGAGGACGGCAAGGAAATAACCGCTTCTGCCCGTGGCTGGAAGCAGGTACCAAGGCCCAACAACGCTCACGCAGAGCACTTACTGGTGTGCCACCGGTTTGAACAGACATACTTAAGTTACCTATGCCAGCCCCTCTTGTAGAGCAGCTGGAGCAGCCCAAGCCAGGTCCCTTCTGGGGGTAGTCACAGGGACCCCCATCCAAGGGGTCTGCAGCCCCTGGCTACCTCAGGGAGCATCACAAGGGCCAGAGGCAGCAGGACCAGGACACACCACGGCAGAGCACATGCAGCTTTATCAGTTTCTGGAGTCCCGTTCTCCATCCAAGCAGGGGAGGTCCTCTTCTTCCATGCATAGTACTTTGCCACAACCACATTGGGGTTTCCCTGGGCAGGGTCAAACCACATCTGGATGCAGCGTCCACTGCCCCGGTGCTCTGTGGTGTATTTGTAGGAGTTGGACCAGATTTTCTCACACAGGTCTTGTGGCCGGGGGAAGACTTGGCTGAAGGGTCTGCACATGGAACCCCAGGGACAGCGGTTTGTTCCTGAGGACAGACAGCACCAGAAAAGGAAACAACAAGGTGAGCCAGCACACTTCACTCGTGTCCTTTCATCTGGGAGGACCAGACGACCTGCCCACAGCCCATCACTGCATCTTAGCTGATGGATGGTGGCTTTGGCCACCTTCTAGTTGGCAAACACACAGACAGGCAAGAGCCATTAGGGGCCTTGGCTGCAGCCACCAGGCAGGCAGCAGTGACGCTGCTGTGGCAAGGAGAGGCTTGCTCCACACAGCCCACCAACCTGTTGCCCAGTTCCAGCCCTTGTGCCAGTTCTCTTTGCATGTGACATAGTCCTTGCAATCCTCCCACCACTCCTCGCAGTCCTCTTTGCAGAGTGGCACGTGAAGAATCCTCTCTCGACGCCAGCTGCTGTCAGCCTGCAAAGCAACAGGACCATGCACACTGGTGATGGCCCTTGAAAGTTAAGGGTCAGGATCCACCACATCCCAGATCCCCCCCCCAGCCCCTTCCACTGGGTGCCAGAGCTGATCTCAGAAGAGTTTCAGCCCTGGCAGAGACATGCCTTGACAGCAAGCAATTCTTCCATCAGCCTGTGTGACTACCTAAGCAGAGGCTAGTAGAGTCCTTTGAATCTTTCCACCCAGCAGGAAACTGTGCAATGTCCCTGGAAAGCAGACTCCCATACTGTATGGGGAACCAGCACATAACATATCCATGTGGCCAGCACAAGCCCTGTTGTCTCAGTCACAGTAGACCTGATCCTACCTGGTCAATCCAGGGCCCCAAGTTGGGTGAGCACTCATACAAGCACGTGTCCTGGATGAAGTGGCGCTTGCACTTGGGTGGCATCAGCCCACAATGGTTCCAGTTGAAGTTGTACAGGTTGGATTGGTCTTTGTGGGCTTCTGAACTGGTGTTGGCTGTGCAGCAGGCATTGTCCTTCCACGGAGCACACTACAAGAGAGCAAGAGACAGGCTGGTCAGGGAGAGCAGGCAGCAGCTCAAGGGGATCAGCAGATGCTGTAGGTGCCAGCTCCCTGCGTAGCCTACAGCAAGAAGCCTTCATCAGCAAAAAGATTTTTCTCTGCTCCAGCAAACCCTTGGGCACTTCAGACTGAAGAGTTCAGGGCCACAGCAAGGTAGAGTTGGAAGAAGAGGTCAGATCCTCACTAGGAATTAATGCCAGCCTGAGGAACAGAACAAACTCCTGTCTCTTGCACCCTGGCTTACTCTTAGCCCCATTTCCACCAAGGACCTGGGGGCAGAGCTCTTCAATTGGCAAGAAGAGTCTCCAACACAGAGAGGGAGCAGATAAGAGTGTCTTCTCTCACCATCCTTTACCTTCTTCTCATCTGGGGTACCTAAGCTTTGGGAAGGGGAGGCCTCCTGGTTAAAGAAGGGTGACACTGAGCTGACAGAAGTCCTCACATCACTGCATCTACCCTAGCCATTTGCTAGAACAGAACAGCAAAACAGCAAACAAACAGGCCTCATACCCGGCACAGGCTTTCCTCCTCAAGCAAATGGTTGCTAAACCCAAAGCAGAAACCAGCCCGTATCATCTGGGGAGGGAGGTACAGGGGACCCAGACAATCCCACCTGACACATCAGCAGAGTCATACCTGGTGATACAGCATCCCCTCCGGGCCAGGCTTGGTTTTGTGGTGCTTGGCATCCATACAGACGTTCAGCAACGGGTCCTTTGCAGGCATCACCACGCAGGCGGCCAACAGCACCAGCAGCGCCTGCCCCACTCCCATCCCCATAGCCAGCCCAGTCAGATCGGGGAGCTGATGGAGCTGTATGGAAAGGAGACAGCACGGGAGGGGTTTTGCCACAAGCAGCAGTAAACAAGATGCTGTGGTGGACAGGCGCTCCTGAGGACACACCAGCAGACCATCAGCAGCTCACAGCACCGAGGACCCAAGTGCAGCCATGGCTGCCAGGTCAGCTACACGTTATCCTCTGGTCAACGCCACATCAGAGACAAACATCCCTTTCAGTGCCTGGGCTGTTCAGCAGTTAACCTCAGGCATCCCTGATGCAGAAGGACCCCAATTCGAATGGGTCTCACACAGCATTAAGCCACCCCACCGCTTCAGTGCGGGGCTTTCTTCTCCCAAGCCTTCCACCACTAGGCACTGCTAGTTAAGGGGTCTCTTTAGCCGGTGGTTCAGAGGAGGCAGTTACACGCACTAGTGCACTGACATCTTGTGCCGATCATGAGCTGCGGGAGGGCCACCTTGTTTTCAGAAGTATGTTAAAGAGAGGAAGGTGTTTTCTTTGGTTTATCCAAATTTGGGACTTTGGAGACCCATACTTGAGGTCTCCAAAAGAGACCTGACTTAAGCAATAAGAGACACTTCACACAATCATGCCTTAGCCTTCTCTGCCCACTTAGAGGCCAACAGGACTTTCCTAGTAATTTACTAAAAATCCCAAAGAATGGGAAAAAAAATCAAGACCCTCCCCCCCAAAACCAACCAAACACACCACAGTAGTCCCCCACATTCCTTGTCAGTGCAGCAAAAGGGTCTAAAACAATCACCTCTTAAGAAGCATTTTGCAACACACAGGAGCAAGACGAACCACTTACAGCATTAAAATAGCATAAAACAACACATAAGACAGCAGTTACAGAACTAAGGAAGCAGACACATAAATCTGAGGACTAAGAAGCAGCTAACTTGCATCACAACTATAGACAACCAACAAAAAACCCCTAAAAACAGGTATCACCCTTACCTGCTCAGACAGCCCCTAAACCCTCTGCAACACCTTGGAAACACTCAGCACAGCAGCTTCCCGGGGTCAGCTTTAACAGCAATGCCGTCTAACACAGGTGCTGGCACTTGAAAGTACCTTCCTAATATGTTTAACGAGGTTTAACTTCTGCCAGCATTTGTTACCTTAGGAGCAGTTGTTTTGGCTACAACCAGCTTGTCCAGCCTCCTTCACAAGCAACACCCTCCTGCGTGGGAAACAATCTAATCTGTTTTTTTTCCAAAAGGCCCGTCTCTTACCAGCCTTGGCCATTCCTAACAAGCCCTCGTTCCCCTACTCGCCTTACACCAGGTAGTTTTGATTTGCGCCGTTGCGTGAGACAAAAAAAAACGAGGAGGCACAGATCCCGGATCCTGCCATGAACCGAGAATAAATACAAAAGGGCTAATGCTCGTCACAAAAAAATGACATGCAGGAGTAAGTGCTATTGTTTCAGAGGGAAGAATAATAACTCCCAACACAAAAAGTAAATGCTAGCTGATGAGGGGCAACAGCACACCTTGAGCAAAAGCCTGAGAACAGTACTTGAAGCTGGAAGCTAGGGTTTGCTCCCAAGACCCCTCGGAAAGCCCTCACCCTCAGCAAAGGGGCAGAGTCTTCCTCCTGGAACAGCACAGGTTTGGGGGCTGTTTTGCTCTTTTCTTCAACGACATCACTGACATTTTGGTGATGAACCCACTTGCCTAAGGAACTCATCTTCCTAAGTTTAATGCACGAACACTCTAGACTCTAAGAGACGCTGCTTTGGTGATTTCCACAGACTAATGACACGCTGCATGGATAATGACCTCTGTAGGTTTGTTCTGAACCAGGCACGTGCTGTTTTAATTTCTCGTGCTTCTAGCTCTCATCTTGGGAGTGACAATGAGCAGATCTTGCCCCACTCATCTTTGAGCCTTTGCCACCTCTCTCATATCTCCCTTCCATCGCCCCTTTCCAGCTGAAGCCACAGTCTGCTCACTCATTTCCCATGACAAGTGTTTTGCTCCTCGAGGCATCAAGACTGCAGCAATATTTCAGATGCACAACCTGTCCTGGCCTTGTTTTCTGTTCTTTGCCTAGGAATTTCTAACATCTAGTTTGTTTTTGGAACGGCTGATCACTGAACTGTGTTGTCGTAACACTATCATAACTGTGACAGCTTGTTCCTGAGAGATAATTGTTAGCCACCAGCCTGTCATTTTCTATCTGAAACGTTCCATTTTTCCCCCAAGTACATCACTGTATGTTTATCGCAACTATTTTTTTTTTAATCTGTTGTTTTATTGTTCAGTGACTCAGTCTTATCAGGGTCTTCTGCGGATTTTTGCAGCTGGTCCTCCTGTTCCTGGAGTAATTTAGTATCATCAGAAACTTGGTCGCCTTGCTCTTTTCCCCTCCCTTTCCCAGACAAAATTCGTTGAAAAGCAGAAATCCCAGTACAGATTCCTGTAGGTTGTTCGCTGTAAAGGACAACCATGCACCTTTATTTTATGATTCAATTATTCAGTGGTGCATGGAACTTTGCTCTCATTTAATGGCTGCTTATTTGATGACCTTCGGTGGGGACCTTGCTCAGAGCCCTTGGGAATCCAGGTAGACTCTATCACCTCGATCTTCCCCAGCCAGAATCCTTTCCAGCCCTTGGAGGACATGCAATGTATTAAGGAGTCTTGTCTGCACATTAGAAGGGCCATACTGGCCCCTTCCCCATATGGTGTACTTATCCATGTGCCTATGGATTCTGCCCTTTATTACTTTTTCTGCGACATTTTCCCTCACAGATACCATGTTCGTGACTGTGCAGATCCCTCGATCTCTCCAGAAAGCCTTTTAAGGTGTCCCATGTGAACATGTAGACTTTGTCCTCGCAGGTGGTACTTGTACACGTCACAGCGCAGAAAATGCAGAAATTCTTTCCCTCTCACTCTGATACCCTGCCCATATCCCCCTCCTTAATGGGATGGGTGGGCGGCTGGGTGCGTCCACATTTGCTCCATCTAGCTGATTTTCCTTGTGCAACCTATCTCCGGGGTCTGGGATCGAATTGCTTTGGCTGCTTCTTCCCTGGGGTCGGATTTGGGTGAGCAGCTGCTGGGTAACTGCTTTAGGGTGTGCTGAGTGCCTCTGGGCACCCTGGGGTCTGCATTATTGGGGGGCCCAATGCACTTGCCTACGCATTGCTGCCTCGTGCCACTGCAGAGCACAGGTCTCAGCAGGGATGCCTGGTGGTGTCCCGCGTGGCTTCCAACTGCCACTGCTACAAAGGGCCATGTGTGTTGTTACGATCAGAATCTCATTTATGGGCAAAAAGCAAACACACTTTATGTATAAAACCAAGAATTGTTAGTGTAATCGAAAAGAGGCTAATCCAAGAATCATTGTTAGTCCAGGTCCAGTTGTTGCAGAAAAAAAAGAAAGAAATTGATATTTCTCTACAAGAAAAAGTAGTAGTAGTGCTAGTAGTAATAATAATAAAAAATTAAGATTGTTATACGCACACTTCCCAATTTCTACCTCTTCCCTGGGGTCACACTCGCCCTTTCACTGCTCCCCTGGGTCCTAAGGTTAGTGACTTCAGTTTGGTGGTGGATGTTACATCAAGTCATTAAAATCTGGAGTCCTTCACAGGCAATATGATACTGAGGTTCATTGCTTCTTTTTCCTCACCCTGGGGTCCGCTTTGTGTCTTTTTTTTATGTTTGATAACATGCTTTTACACCTTGCTTTCTCTTCATCGGTCTGCAAGTCCATGATACATGCAGATTTCCTAAATGTCATGCATTTTATGCATGTTAGATACTCATTCTTTGCTCTCTTTGTCACCCCAAAACCATTTTTGTCCAGCTCCAAGCTCGCATTTCTTTAACTGACCATTCCCGAGTTGTTTATAGCCATGAGGTCTCCAGTACCAGGCTGTGCCCCATCCCTTATCACCTCATGCCTGCACTCCTCTACTCCGCATCCCGTCTCGCCACTTCTCAAGGCCGCTGCCCTCCTGCCAGACGTGTATTTCTCAGCACTATGCCATTATCTTAAATTCATAAATATCTCATTTGGCACAGAATAGCTACATCTTGCTGCTATATGCATAAAACTGAAACTGTGCTTGCACCATACAATGGTAAGCAAAAAAGCCATGGCCATAGTCAGAATAAAAATTGTCATTACTGCTAATGTGGTAAGAAGAGCTCCAGGCAGGTCAGGACAAGCTCAAAGAGAGCAAACCCGGCATGCCTCTGTCCTGAGACCTTGCAAACTCAGTACAAAGCCCGTGGCCGGCAGTAGCCATGCCGTGGTACTGGGCTAGAGGGTCAGCGTGTAGGACTCGTGTCACAGCTGCCTGGCCAGGCGGACGCTGACGACACCTTGAACGAGACTCAGCACCAAGGGGGGGCAACCAAGCTGAGCCCGCGATCGCCACCGACTGCTGGGGTCTGGGGTGCCCGTCAGCTGGGGACCCTGGCAGAGAGACACCCACCACCAGCACGAGGAGGCGCCTCCACAGAGGCACCCGTGTTGAACCGTCTCACGCTGGAGCTGCGTCTCAGTCCTGGAGTCATTCCTAAGTGAATCAGAATTCGGCAACAAGAAGAGCAGAGGTAACCCTAGGGTTCCTTGAGAGAACAGCTAATGTTTTCTTCCTCTCCCTGAAAAAATTGGTTAAAATGCATTTTAAAAGTGAGTGTAAGCGGGGGATTTCTTGATGCACATAGAAGGAAAGAGGAAAAAAGTGATGCATTTTACATTGGACAGATGTTGTTGCTTCAGACTTTTGATTTCAAATACTTGATTGTTCCATTCATCAAAGTTTTTGTTGTCTAAAAAATTTAGGATTTTGAAGGTAGTTGTTAAAACTGAAATTGCAGACTGCATGACACAACTCTTGGATCACTCTGGTCTTGTAACAAGGAATAAGAAGTTTTCTGGGCCCCCGCACACCAGGAGAGCTTGGTGAACTGTTCAGGTCAGTGGATGTTGCTAGCATTGCTCATATAGGCAATATAGGTGTGTCTAGGTGGATAGGTCAGATGAGAAAAGGGGTTATCTTTGCTGTTCAAAAGGATGCTGGGCACTCAGGTACTTCAGGGTGAGGAGGTGATGGTGGAGAGACGGCAGGTACAGGTAGAGAGACTACAAAGGATAATTTGTTCTGCTGCTGCTCTGCAACAAAAAAATCCAATTATTTATTTTACTGGGTAACACACTCACACGCTCTGCTTACTGGAAGGTTAGGAAGAGAAACTGCCTCTTTTTGATAACGTACTTTAATATCCCTGAATGAAGAGGCTATATGTATAGAAGTAAGTTATATGTGAGCCAGGAAAGAATAAAAACCTGAGAATAGGAAGCAAGGAAGGAGTAGGAAAAAAAGGGAAATGATAGTGAGAGATATGTGAATGAAGACAGAGCCACAGAGTGATCTTTCTTAAAGATTAAAGTTCCTACCTGATGATGAAATGTCTCAAAAGCCTCAGGGACTTCCCACAGAGGTCACAGACACGTTGCCTCAGACCCATGGTAAGGGCAGAATCTCTTTGGGAGCCATGAAACAAGATGGGAATTGGCCTCCGAACACACAGGCTGGGAAAATAAACCCACGTGCACCTGGGAATGCTGGAGAAATGCAGGGGGAAGACAGCTCAGAAGAGAAGCTGAAGAAAACTGCTAAGTTCACCCAACTGCTAAATTCTGATTCTTCGGCAGTGGAGTTGTGTTAGCGTGATGACGGTACCTGGATGTGCACCGAGGAATGGCGGGGGCTTGCTCCTGTCTCTCGGCCCAGTGCTTGCTCAGTGCATCATCCAAACCGACCCCGGAGCAAGCTTCCTCACTGCGTGGGAATATGTCGTAAACTGAAGTGGGACTAAATTGGACAAGTGAGATTTTAGTCCCACAGGATCATCCCCGAACGCCACCGATGAAGGCTGTAACTCCCCATTTTGCCTCTGTGTGTATCTCCGCTCCGACACTGCTCTCAGCGCTGCTTTCCCCCGCGCAGAGGCAGCTTCGCCCCCAAAGCCTCCTGTGCCGCCGGTATTTGAGCCGTGGCGGGTCAGCGCTTCCCCAGTGGGCACGCGCGGGTGGTGGGCCAGGGCCAGGGCTCCTTGCTCTGTGTCCTCGCCGAGAGGGTCGCCCGCGACAGCCCGTTGCGACGGTTCTGCTTCCTTGCAGAGCGGCTGTTGAACTGCAGATGTCCCCAGGGGAGGTGGTTTGGGTCTGAACAGGGAGGGTACATGACTTTGGCCAGTTCCTGCAGTCCGTTCCCCTCATCGTGCCCCAACTTCCATTACTGTTTTACTAGTGATAATAGAGGTCCCTGACTGCTCACTGGAATACATCTACACTGGAGGGGGGAGTGAGCAAGTGGCTGTGTGGGGCTGAGCTAGCCACCGTGGTTAAACCATGACAAAGGGCTTATAGAAATATTGAATTACTGAGTAAGAGAGACAACTACATTCATCATCACATGTGTTTCATAACCGCGGCAGGCACACTGTGTGGCTTGTGTGCAGCCAGCTGCAAAACACTATCGATATTTCTAAAATTCAGCCAATGCAGTCAGGAAACTTCTCCTATCAATAAAGTGTCCACTTTGAGCTTCAAGAGTGATTTCTACAAGTTCAGAAAAACTGTGTGAGCAGCGGGGCTGGGAGGGTTCCCAGGGCAAGCGTTTTTCAGCAGCTTCACCTCTTTCTGTTCCTGTTACTTCATATTAGATACGCTTTTTCTTTCTGACTTGCAGGACACAAGACAGCTGACACGATGGGTCTGATGTCATCTGTTACCTCAGCTCTAACTTTTCCCCCAAGACTCTGCACTCCACACAAACTATTTTGTGGCACAGAGATCTTTTAGGAAGACTCTGGATGAATCACCTTCAGGGACAACGTTCACCACCATCTGTGGTCACTTGTCATCTTGCATCTCATCCTGGTGAGAATTTCAGACTTAAGGCTGCCTTGATTTTCTTATGCAATCCCTGAATCAATGACCACACTTCATCGCTCCTTCACCCGCCTGGTGGGAACTCAACGGGGAGTTCACTCATGCCCACAGCTACAGATTTGTGTTTCTTCTTTCCTTGACATAGCTGTAGCCTCACCAGGACAAGGAACCTCCAGTCTGGCTTTGATACCTTGCCAGGACTCAGAAGGTGCCCGTTTTCCCAGCCTGTGTTCTTTGGTACAGACCAGAGACAGAAACCATCGTCCTTGGGGGGCCAAGAGCGTGGAGGAGGAGGTCAGTGCATCGCTGCTGCGTGGTGCCGTGCGCCCTAGCTCACATTCGGGGAGGAGAAATACCCGATGGCTATGTTCACTTAAGACCACACTGAAATGGCAGTACAACATTTTTAATAATACATGGATTTTTTCATTATGCTTTACTGAAAAATTATTCACTCAAGTAAAATCATGAGTGACAAAGCATCACTGCCTGTTGGAAATGCTTTCACAACCACATATGCCCTGATTGCAATCCTTGGGTCTTGTCTTTCAGCCGTACTGTCTTTTTCCAGCAATACTTATTTTTTTGAATAGTTCTAATTCATTATGTTAGACATTTTTAGCCATTTTAGGAAACGTATGCACCAAGGAGAGTCTGTATACTGATTAATAGTATTTTTCAGCACAGCATTTTAAAGCAAAATGAACTCCTGCATCTCAGGGCAGAATTGAAAACAAGATTTTAAACCTCGTCTCCTCCAGGTCTGTTTACACTTTTGCTCAGGTCTCCAATCCTGTTTCACAATAAGGCCACACGTCCCGAGCTAGGAGGAATCTGGGAAATACAGACGCACATCCCTTCCCTCCCTCACGGTTCTTAACTGAAAGGGACGTGGAACACACCTGACTCCATCCTGAGCAGCAGTCAGCATCGCTTTCTCCTTGGCGGCAAGCGAAGCATCCCGCACCAGCGAGTGCAAAGCGACTGCTGGGCACCCGTCCCCGAGAAAGGCGTCGGGAAACCATGGGCAGGACGGCGGGCAGCTGTGCCGGTCGGGCTGCGGGAACTCCCAGGGCAGGGCTAGCAGGGGTCGTGTTTGTGGTAGCTATAAAGATATCACTATAAACGCATAGCGACTGTAAGTATGTAGCTGCAAATATGTCACACAAATACAGTTTGTGGTGAGAGGTGCCGTCTTTTATTAGATGAACTTACAGTCAGAAAAACTATAAAAATCTCTCAGCCTCGCAAGCTGTTCTTCCCATCTGAAAGGTAGCAATTTTCACAGCTAAATACAGCTTCAGAAGAAGGGCTCTGAGATTTATGGCACATATTCTGACGTTTCTGTTTCATGCCTGTTTTCAGCATCCAGCGGAGTCAGGAGTTTGCATTTCTATGGTGTTCTGCCGCTCGCTTTGAAATGCAGCTCTGAAATAAGGGGAGGTTTCCTGCCTTTTCCCGTGCTTGCTCAGGACAGCTGGGTCTGGGGTGCGGGACAGACGCGTGCCCCGCAGCAGGCGGGCTCTCCGTCGTCCGCAGCCTGGTGCACACACGTGAGGGGCTCCGGAGGACACAGCTGCCCTGTGGTCCCCGGCCACGTCCCAGGAGCCGGCCGAGGAGCCCTCCGGGGCGCCGCACCGTGTCCTCCCCAGTGGTCCCAGCCCCAACCCAGCAAAGGTTTTTCTGTTCACCCTTGGTGGTACGAGGGGCTGTCGACAGAGACCGGCGCCGGGATCGTGGCCTCCGGGACAGACGAGCGTGGCCAGTGCCGGAGGGGCACCGCGTCTTTAATAACCATCCCCAAGGCAGGAGGTACCTCCAGTGCAGCAGCCACCTAAATCGGCAGCCACCCACCCCACGCGCCGTGGCACGCGTGCCGTGGGACGTGACTGCGCAGCCCCTT